>NW_027476200.1:300000-510195 GCF_051020955.1 Megalopta genalis | reverse complement strand
ATCGAGATAGCTTCAAATCCACGCGAAACACATGATGTAGCTTCAAATCAATGCGATGTAGAAGGTTTAGCTTCAACTCCATGCGAAACAAAAATTTCGCTTCAAATACTTGCGGTATAAGTGTTATAGATTCAAATGCTGGCGAACTAATCGAGTTAGTTTCAAATCCATGTGAAACACATGATGTAGCTTCAAATCAACGCGTTGTACAAGGTTTCGCTTCTAATCCATGTGTAGCAATTTATTTAACTTCAAATACTTGCGATATAAGTGGTCTAGCATCAAATGCTGGCGAATTAATAGAAATAGCTACAAATCCATGCGAAACACATGATGTAGCTTCAAATCAATGCGATGTAGAAGGTTTAGCTTCAAATCCATGGGAAACAAATGATTAAGCTTCAAATACTTGCGATATAAGTGATATATCTTCAAATGCAGGCGACACGAACGAGTTAGCTTCAAATCCATGCGAAACACATGATGTAGCTTCAAATCAATGCGATGTCGAAGGTTTAGCTTCAAATCCCTGCGAAACAAATGATTTAGCTTCAAATACATGCGATATAAGTGTTATAATTTCAAATGCTGGCGAAATAATCGAGTTAGCTTCTAATCCATGAGAAAAATATGAGATGTAGCATCAAATCAATGCGAGGTAGAAGGTTTGGCTTCAGATCAATGCGAAACAAATGATTTAGCATCAAATACTTACGATATAAGTGATATAGCTTCAAATGCTGGAGAAATAACCGAGTTAGCTTCAAATGCATGCGAAACACATGATGTAGGTTCAAATCAAAGCGATGTAGAAGGATTAGTTTCAAATGCATGTGAAACAAATGATTTTGATTCAAATACTTGTGATTTAAGTGATATAGCTTCAAATGCAGGCAAAACAAACGCTTTTGCTTCAAATCCTTGCGAATCACATAATTTAGCTTCAAATTCATACGAAATACATGGTTTAGCTTTAAATTCATGCGAAACAAATGATTTAGTTTCAAATACTTGCGATATAAGTGATATAGCTTCAAATGCTGGCGAAATAAACGAGTTAGCACCAAATCCATGCGAAACACATGATGTAGCTTCAAATCAATGAGATGTAGATGGTTTAGAATCAAATCCATGCGAAACAAATGATTTAGCTTCAAATACTTGCGATATAAGTGATATAGCTTCAAATGCTGGCGAAATAACCGAGTTAGCTTCAAATGCATGCGAAACACATGATGTAGGTTCAAATCAAAGCGATGTAGAAGGATAAGTTTCAAATCCATGTTAAACAAATGATTTTGATTCAAATACTTGTGATTTAAGTGATATAGCTTCAAATGCAGGCGAAACAAACGCTTTAGCTTCAAATCCATGCAAATCACGTAATTTAGCTTCAAATTCATGCGAAACACATGGTTTAGCTTTAAATTCATGCGAAACAAATGATTCAGTTTCAAATACTTGCGATATAAGTGATATAGCTTCAAATCCTGGCGAAATAAACGAGTTAGCTACAAATCCATGCGATACACATGATGTAGCTTCAAATCAATTCGATGTAGATGGTTTAGAATCAAATCCATGCAAAACAAATGATTTAGCTTCAAAACCATGCGAATCACATAATTTAGCTTCAAATTCATGCGAAACACATGGTTTAGCTTCAAATTCATGCGAAACAAATGATTTAGCTTCAAATACTTGCGATATAAGTGATATTGCTTCAAATGCAGGCGAAACGAACGATTTATATTCAAATCCATGCGAAACACATGATATAGCTTCAAATCAATGCGATTTCGAAGGTTTAGTTCCAAATCCCTGCGAGACAAATGATTTAGCTTGAAATACATGCGATATAAGTGATATAGCTTCAAATGCTGGCGAAATAATCGAGTTAGCTTGATATCCATGCGAAACACATGATGAAGCTTCAAATCAATGCGATGTATAAGGTTTTGCTTCAAATTCATGCGAAACAAATGATTTAGCTTCAAATTCTTGCGATATAAGTGATATAATTTCAAATGCTGGCGAAATAGTCGAGTTAGCTTCAAATCCATGCGAAACACATGATGTAGCTTCAAATCAATGCGATGTAGAAGGTTTAGCTTCAACTCCATGCGAAACAAAAGATTTCGCTTCAAATACTTGCGATATAAGTGTTATAGGTTCAAATGCTGGCGAACTAATCGAGTTAGCTTCAAATCCATGTGAAACACATGATGTAGTTTCAAATCAACGCGATGTACAAGGTTTCGCTTCTAATCCATGTGTAGCAATTTATTTAACTCCAAATACTTGCGATATAAGTGGTCTAGCATCAAATGCTGGCGAATTAATAGAAATAGCTTCAAATCCATGCGAAACACATGATGTAGCTTCAAAACAATGCGATGTAGAAGGTTTAGCTTCAAATCCATGAGAAACACATGATGTAGCTTCAAATCAATGCGATGTAGAAGGTTTAGATTCAGATCCATGCGAAACAAATGATTTAGTTTCAAATACTTGCGATATAAGTGATATAGCTTCAAATGCTGGCGAAATAAACGAGTTAGCTTCAAATCCATGCGGAACACATGATGTAGCTTCAAATCAATGCGATGTTGATGGTTCAGCTTCAAATCCACGCGATACAATTGATTTGCTTCAAATACTTACGATATAAGTGATATAGCTTCAAATGCAGGCGAAATAAACGATTTAGCTTGAAATCCATGCGGAACACATGATGTAGCTTCAAATCAACGCGATGTAGAAGGTTTCGCTTCAACTCCATGCGAAACAAAAGATTTCGCTTCAAATACTTGCGATATAAGTGTTATAGCTTCAAATGCTGGCGAACTAATCGAGTTAGCTTCAAATCCATGTGAAACACATGATGTAGCTTCAAATCAATGCGATGTAGAATTTTTAGCTTCAAATCCATGTGAAACAAATGATTAAGCTCCAAATACTTGCGATATACATGATTTAGATTCAACCGAATACGAAACTAACGAGTTAGCTTCAAATCCAAGCGAAACACATGATGTATCTTCAAATTAATGCGATGTAGAAAATGAATCTTCAAATCCAAGCGAAACAAATGATTTAGCTTAAAATACTTGCGATATATGTGGTCTAGCATCAAATGCTGGCGAAATAATCGAGATAGCTTCAAATCCATGCGAAACACATGATGTAGCTTCAAATCAATGCGATGTAGAAGGTTTAGCTTCAACTCCATGCGAAACAAAAGATTTCGCTTCAAATACTTGCGATATAAGTGTTATAGCTTCAAATGCTGGCGAACTAATCGAGTTAGCTTCAAATCCATGTGAAACACATGATGTAGCTTCAAATCAACGCGATGTACAAGGTGTCGCTTCTAATCCATGTGTAGCAATTTATTTAACTTCAAATACTTGCGATATAAGTGGTCTAGCATCAAATGCTGGCGAATTAATAGATATAGCTTCAAATCCATGCGAAACACATGATGTAGCTTCAAATCAATGCGATGTAGAAGGTTTATCTTCAAATCCATGGGAAACAAATGATTAAGCTTCAAATACTTGCGATATAAGTGATATATCTTCAAATGCAGGCGACACGAACGAGTTAGCTTCAAATCCCTGCGAAACAAATGATTTAGCTTCAAATACTTGCGATATAAGTGATATAGCTTCAAATGCTGGCGAAATAATCGAGTTAGCTTGAAATCCATGCGAAACACATGATGTTGCTTCAAATCAATGCGATGTATAAGGTTTAGCTTCAAATTCATGCGAAACAAATGATATAGCTTCAAATTCTTGCGATATAAGTGATATAGCTTCAAATGCAGGCGAAATAAACGATTTATCTTCAAATCCATGCGAAACACATGATGTAGCTTCAAATCAATGCGATGTCGAAGGTTTAGCATCAAATCCCTGCGAAACAAATGATTTAGCTTGAAATACTTGCGATATAAGTGATATAGCTTCAAATGCTGGCGAAATAATCGAGTTAGCTTGAAATCCATGCGAAACACATGATGAAGTTTCAAATCAATGCGATGTATAAGGTTTTGTTTCAAATTCATGCGAAACAAATGATTTAGCTTCAAATTCTTGCGATATAAGTGATATAGTTACAAATGCTGGCGAAATAGTCGAGTTAGCTTCAAATCCATGCGAAACACATGATGTAGCTTCAAATCAATGCGATGTAGAAGGTTTAGCTTCAAATCCATGAGAAACACATGATTTAGCTTCAAATCAATGCGATGTAGAAGGTTTAGATTCAGATCCATGCGAAACAAATGATTTAGTTTCAAATACTTGCGATATAAGTGATATAGCTTCAAATGCTGGCGAAATAAACGAGTTAGCTTCAAATCCATGCGGAACACATGATGTAGCTTCAAATCAATGCGATGTTGATGGTTCAGCTTCAAATCCACGCGAAACAAATGATTTGCTTCAAATACTTACGATATAAGTGATATAGCTTCAAATGCAGGCGAAATAAACAATTTAGCTTGAAATCCATGCGGAACACATGATGTAGCTTCAAATCAATGTGATGTAGAAGGTTTAGCTTCAAATCCATGCGAAACAAATGATTTAGCTTCAAATACTTGCGATATAAGTGATATAGCTTCAAATGCTGGAGAAATAACCGAGTTAGCTTCAAATCCATCCGAAACATATGCTGTAGCATCAAATCATTGCGAGGAAGAAGGTTTGGCTTCAGACCAATGCGTAACAAATGATTTAGCATCAAATACTTGTGATATACATGATTTAGATTCAACCGCATACGAAACTAACGAGTTAGCTTCAAATCCAAGCGAAACACATGATGTATCTTCAAATTAATGCGATGTAGAAAATTAATCTTCAAATCCAAGCGAAACAAATGATTTAGCTTAAAATACTTGCGATATATGTGGTCTAGCATCAAATGCTGGCGAAATAATCGAGATAGATTCAAATCCATGCGAAACACATGATGTAGCTTCAAATCAATGCGATGTAGAAGGTTTAGCTTCAACTCCATGCGAAACAAAGTTTTCGCTTCAAATACTTGCGATATAAGTGTTATAGCTTCAAATGCTGGCGAACTAATCGAGTTAGCTTCAAATCCATGTGAAACACATGATGTAGCTTCAAATCAACGCGATGTACAAGTTTTCGCTTCTAATCCACGTTTAGCAATTTATTTAACTTCAAATACTTGCGATATAAGTGGTCTAGCATCAAATGCTGGCGAATTAATAGAATTAGCTTCAAATCCATGCGAAACACATGATGTAGCTTCAAATCAATGCGATGTAGAAGGTTTAGCTTCAAATCCATGGGAAACAAATGATTAAGCTCCAAATACTTGCGATATAAGTGATATATCTTCAAATGCAGGCGACACGAACGAGTTAGCTTCAAATCCCTGCGAAACAAATGATTTAGCTTCAAATACTTGCGATATAAGTGATATAGCTTCAAATGCTGGCGAAATAATCGAGTTAGCTTGAAATCCATGCGAAACACATGATGTTGCTTCAAATCAATGCGATGTATAAGGTTTAGCTTCAAATCCATGCGAAACAAATGATTTAGCTTCAAATACTTGCGATATAAGTGATATAGCTTCAATTGCTGGCGAATTAATCGAGTTAGCTTCAAATCCAAGCGAAACACATGATGTATCTTCAAATTAATGCGATGTAGAAAATTAATCTTCAAATCCAAGCGAAACAAATGATTAAGCTTCAAATACTTGCGATGTAAGTGATAAAGTTTGAAATGCTGGCGAAATAATCGAGTTATCTTCAAATCCATGCGAAACACATGATGTAGCTTCTAATCAATGCGATGTAGATGGTTTAGAATCAAATCCATGCGAAACAAATGATTTAGCTTCAAATACTTGCGATATAAGGGATATAGCTTCAATTGCTGGCGAATTAATCGAGTTAGCTTGAAATCCATGCGAAACACATGATGTAGCTTCATATCAATGCGATGTAGAAGGTTTAGCTTCAAATCCAAGCGAATCAAATGATTTAGCTTCAAATACTGCGATATAAGTGATATAGCTTCAAATGCGGGCGAAATAATCGAGTCAGCTTCAAATCCATGCGAAACACATGATGTAGGTTCAAATCAATGCGATGTTAATGATTCAGATTCAAATCCACGCGAAACAGATGATTTAGCTTCAAATTCTTGCGATATAAGTGATATAGTTTCAAATGCTGCTGAAATAATCGAGTCAGCTTCAAATCCATGCGAAACATATGATGTAGCTTCAAATCAATGCGATGTAGAAGGTTTGGCTTCAAATCCATGAGAAACACATGATGTAGCTTCAAATCAATGCGATGTAGAAGGTTTGGATTCAGATCCATGCGAAACAAATGATTTAGGTTCAAATACTTGCGATATAAGTGATATGGCTTCAAATGCTGGCGAAATAAACGAGTTAGCTTCAAATCCATGCGGAACACATGATGTAGCTTCAAATCAATGCGATGTTGATGGTTCAGCTTCAAATCCACGCGAAACAAATGATTTAGCTTCAAATACTTGCGATATAAGTGATATAGCTTCAAATGCTGGCGAAATAATCGAGTTAGCTTCAAATCCATGCGAAACATATGATGTAGCTTCAAATCAATGCGATGTAGAAGGTTTGGCTTCAGATCCATGCGAAACAAATGATTTGGCTTCAAATACTTGCCATATAAATGATATAGCTTCAAATGCAGGCGAAAAGAACGAGTTAGCTTCAAATGCATGCGAAACACATGATTTAGCTTCAAATCAATGCGATGTAGAAGGTTTAGCTTCAAATCCATGCGAATCAAATGATTTAGCTTCAAATACTTGCGATATAAGTGTTGTAGCTTCAAATGCTGCCGAAATAAACGATTTAGCTTCATATCCATGCGGAAGACATGATGTAGCTTCAAACCAATGCGATGTAGAAGGTTTAGCTTCAAATCCATGCGGATCAAATGATTTAGCTTCAAATACTTGCGATATAAGTGATATTGCTTCAAATGCAGGCGAAACGAACGAGTTAGCTTCAAATCCATGCGAAACACATGATGTAGCTTCAAATCAATGCGATGTTAAAGCTTTAGCTTCAAATTCCTGCGAAACAAATGATTTAGCTTCAAATACTTGCGATATAAGTGATATAGGTTCAAATGCTGCTGAAATAATCGAGTTAGCTTCAAATCCATGCGAAACATATGATGTAGCTTCAAATCAATGCGATGTAGAAGGTTTGGCTTCAGATCCATGCGAAACAAATGATTTGGCTTCAAATACTTGTCATATAAGTGATATAGCTTCAAATGCAGGCGAAAAGAACGAGTTAGCTTCAAATCCATTTGAAACACATGATGTAGCTCCAAATCAATGCGACGTAGAAGGTTTAGCTTCAAATCCATGCGAAACAAATGATTTAGCTTCAAATACTTGTGATATACATGATTTAGATTCAACTGCATGCGAGACAAACAAGATAGCTTCAAATCCATGCAAAACACATGATGGAGCTTCATATCAATGCGATGTAGAAAGTTTAGCTTCAAATCCATGCGAAACAAATGATTAAGCTTCAAATACTTGCGATATATGTGATATAGCTTCAAATGCAGGCGAAATGAACGAGTTAGCTTCAAATCAATGCGAAACACATGATATGCCTTCATATCAATGCGATGTAGATTGTTTAGCTTCAAATTCGTGCCATACAAATGATGTAGCTTCAAATACTTGTGAGATACACGATTTAGATTCAACTGCATGCGAAACGAACGAGTTAACTTCAAATCCATGCGAAACACATGATGTAGCTTCAAATCAATGCGATGTAGATTGTTTAGCTTCAAATCCATGCGAAACAAATGATTTAGCTTCAAATACTTGCGATATAAGTGATATTGCTTCAAATGCAGGCGAAACGAACGATTTAGCTTCAAATCCATTTGAAACACATGATGTAGCTCCAAATCAATGCGACGTAGAAGGTTTAGCTTCAAATCCATGCGAAACAAATGATTTAGCTTCAAATACTTGTGATATACATGATTTAGATTCAACTGCATGCGAGACAAACAAGATAGCTTCAAATCCATGCAAAACACATGATGGAGCTTCATATCAATGCGATGTAGAAAGTTTAGCTTCAAATCCATGCGAAACAAATGATTAAGCTTCAAATACTTGCGATATATGTGATATAGCTTCAAATGCAGGCGAAATGAACGAGTTAGCTTCAAATCAATGCGAAACACATGATATGCCTTCATATCAATGCGATATAGATTGTTTAGCTTCAAATTCGTGCGATACAAATGATGTAGCTTCAAATACTTGTGAGATACACGATTTAGATTCAACTGCATGCGAAACGAACGAGTTAACTTCAAATCCATGCGAAACACATGATGTAGCTTCAAATCAATGCGATGTTGATGGTTTGGCTTCAAATCCCTGCGAAACAAATGATTTAGCTTCAAATACTTGCGACATAAGTGATATAGTTTCAAATGCTGCTGAAATAATCGAGTTAGCTTCAAATCCATGTGAAACATATGATGTAGATTCAAATCAATGCGATGTAGAAGGTTTGGCTTCAGATCCATGCGAAACAAATGATTTAGCTTCAAATTCTTGCGATATAAGTGATATAGTTTCAAATGCTGCCGAAATAATAGAGTTAGCTTCAAATCCATGCGAAACATATGATGTAGCTTCAAATCAATGCGATGTAGAAGGTTTGGCTTCAGATCCATGCGAAACAAATGATTTGGCTTCAAATACTTGTCATATAAGTGATATAGCTTCAAATGCAGGCGAAAAGAACGAGTTAGCTTCAAATCAATGCGAAACACATGATATACCTTCATATCAATGCGATGTAGAATGTTTAGCTTCAAATCCATGCGAAACAAATGATATAGCTTCAAATACTAGCGATATAAGTGATATAGCTTCAAATGCAGGCGAAACAAATGATTTAGTTTCAAATACTTGCCATATAAGTGATATAGCTTCAAATGCTGGCGAAATAAACGAGTTAGCATCAAATCCATGCGAAACACATGATATACCTTCATATCAATGCGATGTAGAATGTTTAGTTTCAAATCCATGCGAAACAAATGATTTGGCTTCAAATACTTGCGATATAAGTGATATAGCTTCAAATGCAGGCGAAACGAACGATTTAGCTTCAAATCCATGCGAAACACATGATGTAGCTCCAAATCAATGCGACGTAGAAGGTTAAGCTTCAAATCCATGCGAAACAAATGATTTAGCTTCAAATACTTGTGATATACATGATTTAGATTCAACTGCATGCGAGACAAACAAGATAGCTTCAAATCCATGCAAAACACATGATGTAGCTTCATATCAATGCGATGTAGAAAGTTTAGATTCAAATCCATGCGAAACAAATGATTAAGCTTCAAATACTTGCGATATATGTGATATAGCTTCAAATGCAGGCGAAATGAACGAGTTAGCTTCAAATCAATGCGAAACACATGATATGCCTTCATATCAATGCGATGTAGATTGTTTAGCTTCAAATCCATGCGAAACAAATGATTAAGCTTCAAATACTTGCGATATAAGTGATATTGCTTCAAACGCAGGCGAAACGAACGAGTTAGCTTCAAATCCATGCGAAACACATGATGTAGCTTCAAATCAATGCGATGTTGATGGTTTGGCTTCAAATCCCTGCGAAACAAATGATTTAGCTTCAAATACTTGCGATATAAGTGATATAGCTTCAAATGCTGGGGAAATGGACGAGTTAGCTTCAAATCCATGCGGAACACATGATGTAGCTTCAAACCAATGCGATGTAGAAGGTTTAGCTTCAAATCCAAGCGAATCAAACGATTTAGCTTCAAATACTTGCGATATATGTGATATAGCTTCAAATGCAGGCGAAACGAACGAGTTAGCTTCAAATCAATGCGAAACACATGATATACCTTCATATCAATGCGATGTAGATTGTTTAGCTTCAAATTCGTGCGATACAAATGATGTAGCTTCAAATACTTGTGAGATACACGATTTAGATTCAACTGCATGCGAAACGAACGAGTTAACTTCAAATCAATGCGAAACACATGATATACCTTCATATCAATGCGATGTAGATTGTTTAGCTTCAAATCCATGCGAAACAAATGATTTAGCTTCAAATACTTGCGATATAAGTGATATAGCTTCAAATGCTGGGGAAATGGACGAGTTAGCTTCAAATCCATGCGAAACACATGATTTAGCTTCAAATCAATGCGATGTAGAAGGTTTGGCTTCAGATCCATGCGAAACAAATGATTTGGCTTCAAATACTTGTCATATAAGTGATATAGCTTCAAATGCAGGCGAAAAGAACGAGTTAGCTTCAAATCAATGCGAAACACATGATATACCTTCATATCAATGCGATGTAGAATGTTTAGCTTCAAATCCATGCGAAACAAATGATATAGCTTCAAATACTAGCGATATAAGTGATATAGCTTCAAATGCAGGCGAAACAAATGATTTAGTTTCAAATACTTGCCATATAAGTGATATAGCTTCAAATGCTGGCGAAATAAACGAGTTAGCATCAAATCCATGCGAAACACATGATATACCTTCATATCAATGCGATGTAGAATGTTTAGCTTCAAATCCATGCGAAACAAATGATTTGGCTTCAAATACTTGCGATATAAGTGATATAGCTTAAAATTCTTGCGATATAAGTGATATAGCTTCAAATGCAGGCGAAATAAACGATTTAGCTTCAAATCCATGCGAAACACATGATGTAGCTTCATATCAATGCGATATAGAAAGTTTAGCATCAAATCCATGCGAAACAAATGATTAAGCTTCAAATACTTGCGATATATGTGATATAGCTTCAAATGCAGGCGAAATGAACGAGTTAGCTTCAAATCAATGCGAAACACATGATATGCCTTCATATCAATGCGATGTAGATTGTTTAGCTTCAAATCCATGCGAAACAAATGATTAAGCTTCAAATACTTGCGATATAAGTGATATTGCTTCAAACGCAGGCGAAACGAACGAGTTAGCTTCAAATCCATGCGAAACACATGATGTAGCTTCAAATCAATGCGATGTTGATGGATTGGCTTCAAATCCCTGCGAAACAAATGATTTAGCTTCAAATACTTGCGATATAAGTGATATAGCTTCAAATGCAGGCGAAACAAATGATTTAGTTTCAAATACTTGCCATATAAGTGATATAGCTTCAAATGCTGGCGAAATAAACGAGTTAGCATCAAATCCATGCGAAACACATGATATACCTTCATATCAATGCGATGTAGAATGTTTAGCTTCAAATCCATGCGAAACAAATGATTTGGCTTCAAATACTTGCGATATAAGTGATATAGCTTAAAATTCTTGCGATATAAGTGATATAGCTTCAAATGCAGGCGAAATAAACGATTTAGCTTCAAATCCATGCGAAACACATGATGTAGCTTCAAATCAATGCGATGTAGATTGTTTAGCTTCAAATCCATGCGAAACAAATGATTTAGCATCAAATACTTGCGATATAAGTGATATTGCTTCAAATGCAGGCGAAACGAACGATTTAGCTTCAAATCCATGCGAAACACATGATGTAGCTCCAAATCAATGCGATGTAGATTGTTTAGCTTCAAATCCATGCGAAACAAATGATTAAGCTTCAAATACTTGCGATATAAGTGATATTGCTTCAAACGCAGGCGAAACGAACGAGTTAGCTTCAAATCCATGCAAAACACATGATGTAGCTTCATATTAATGCGATGTTGATGGATTGGCTTCCAATCCATGCGAAACAAATGATTAAGCTTCAAATACTTGCGATATATGTGATATAGCTTCAAATGCAGGCGAAATGAACGAGTTAGCTTCAAATCAATGCGAAACACATGATATGCCTTCATATCAATGCGATGTAGATTGTTTAGCTTCAAATCCATGCGAAACAAATGATTAAGCTTTAAATACTTGCGATATAAGTAATATTGCTTCAAACGCAGGCGAAACGAACGAGTTAGCTTCAAATCCATGCGAAACACATGATGTAGCTTCAAATCAATGCGATGTTGATGGTTTGGCTTCAAATCCCTGCGAAACAAATGATTTAGCTTCAAATACTTGCGATATAAGTGATATAGTTTCAAATGCTGGCGAAATAATCGAGTTAGCTTCAAATCCATGCGAAACATATGATGTAGCTTCAAATCAATGCGATGTCAAAGGTTTGGCTTCAGATCCAGGCGAAACAAATGATTTAGCTTCAAATACTTGCGATATAAGTGATATAGCTTCAAATGCTGGCGAAATAACCGAGTTACCTTCAAATCCATGCGAAACACATGATGTAGCTTCAAATCAACGCGATGTAGAAGGTGTAGCTTCAAATCCATGTGTAGCAAGTGATTTAACTTCAAATACTTGCGATCTAAGTGGTCTAGCATCAAATGCTTGCGAAATAATCGAGTTAGCTTCAAATCCATGCGAAACACATGATGTAGCTTCAAATCAATGCGACGTAGAAGGTTTCGCTTCAAATCCATGCGAAACAAATGATTTAGCTTCAAATACTTGCGATCTAAGTGGTCTAGCATCAAATGCTTGCGAAATAAACGAGTTAGTTTCAAATCAATGCTAACACATGATATAGCTTCAAATCAATGCGATGTAGAAGGTTTCGCTTCAAATCCATTCGAAACAAATGATTTAGCTTCAAATACTTGTGATATACATGATTTAGATTCAACTGCATGCGAGACTAACGAGATAGCTTCAAATCCATGCGAAACACATGATGTAGCTTCAAAACAATGCGATGTAGAAAGTTTAGCTTCAAATGCATGCGAAACAAATGATTAAGCTTCAAATACTTGCGATATATGTGATATATCTTCAAATGCAGGCGAAATGAACGAGTTAGCTTCGAATCAATGCGATGTAGATTGTTTAGCTTCAAATCCATGCGAAACAAATGATTTAGCTACAAATACTTGCGATATAATTGATATTGCTTCAAATGCAGGCGAAACGAACGAGTTAGCTTCAAATCCATGCGAAACACATGATGTAGCTTCAAATCAATGCGATGTAGAAGGTTTGGCTTCAGATCCATGCGAAGCAAATGATTTAGCTTCAAATTCTTGCGATATAAGTGATATAGTTTCAAATGCTGCCGAAATAATCGAGTTAGCTTCAAATCCATGCGAAACATATGATGTAGCTTCAAATCAATGCGATGTAGAAGGTTTGGCTTCAGATCCATGCGAAACAAATGATTTGGCTTCAAATACTTGTCATATAAGTGATATAGCTTCAAATGCAGGCGAAAAGAACGAGTTAGCTTCAAATCAATGCGAAACACATGATGTAGCTTCAAATCAATGCGATGTAGAAGGTTTGGCTTCAGATCCATGCGAAACAAATGATTTAGCTTCAAATTCTTGCGATATAAGTGATATAGTTTCAAATGCTGCCGAAATAATCGAGTTAGCTTCAAATCCATGCGAAACATATGATGTAGCTTCAAATCAATGCGATGTAGAAGGTTTGGCTTCAGATCCATGCGAAACAAATGATTTGGCTTCAAATACTTGTCATATAAGTGATATAGCTTCAAATGCAGGCGAAAAGAACGAGTTAGCTTCAAATCAATGCGAAACACATGATATACCTTCATATCAATGCGATGTAGAATGTTTAGCTTCAAATCCATGCGAAACAAATGATTTAGCTTCAAATTCTTGCGATATAAGTGATATAGTTTCAAATGCTGCCGAAATAATCGAGTTAGCTTCAAATCCATGCGAAACATATGATGTAGCTTCAAATCAATGCGATGTAGAAAGTTTAGCTTCAAATCCATGCGAAACAAATGATTAAGCTTCAAATACTTGCGATATATGTGATATACCTTCAAATGCAGGCGAAATGAACGAGTTAGCTTCAAATCAATGCGATGTAGATTGTTTAGCTTCAAATCCATGCGAAACAAATGATTTAGCTTCAAATACTTGCGATATAAGTGATATTGCTTCAAATGCAGGCGAAACGAACGAGTTAGCTTCAAATCCATGCGAAACACATGATGTAGCTTCAAATCAATGCGATGTTGAAGGTTTGGCTTCATATCCCTGCGAAACAAATGATTTAGCTTCATATACTTGCGATATAAGTGATATAGTTTCAAATGCTGGCGAAATAATCGAGTTAGCTTCAAATCCATGCGAAACATATGATGTAGCTTCAAATCAATGCGATGTCAAAGGTTTGGCTTCAGATCCATGCGAAACAAATGATTTAGCTTCAAATACTTGCGATATAAGTGATATAGCATCAAATGCTGGCGAAATAAACGGGTTAGCTTCAAATCCATGCGAAACACATGATGTAGATTCAAATCAATGCGACGTAGATGGTTTCGCTTGAAATCCATGCGAAACAAATGATTTAGCTTCAAATACTTGCGACATAAGTGATATAGCTTCAACTGCTGGCGAAATAAACGAGTTAGCTACAATTCCAAGCGAAACACATGATGTATCCTGAAGTTAATGCGATGTAGAAAATTAATCTTCAAATCAAAGCGAAACAAACGATTTATCTTCAAATACTTGCGATATAAGTGATATAGCTTCAAATGCTGGCGCAATTAATGAGATAGCTTCATATCCATGCGAAACACATGATGTACATTTAAATCAATGCGATGTAGAAGGTTTAGCTTCAACTCCATGCGAAACAAATTATTTCGCTTCAAATACTTGCGATATAAGTGTTATAGCTTCAAATGCTGGCGAAATAATCGAGTTATCTTCAAATCCATGCGTAACACATGATACAGCATCAAATCAATGCGATGTAGAAGGTTTAGCTTCAAATCCATGCGAACCAAATGATTTAGATTCAAATACTTGTGATATACATGATTTAGCTTCAACCGCATGCGAAACTAACGAGTTAGCTTCAAATCCAAGCGAAACACATGATGTATCTTCAAATTAATGCGATGTAGAAAATTAATCTTCAAATCAAAGCGAAACAAATGATTTAGCTTCAAATTCTTGCGATATAAGTGATATAGTTTCAAATGCTGCCGAAATAATCGAGTTAGCTTCAAATCCATGCGAAACATATGATGTAGCTTCAAATCAATGCGATGTAGAAGGTTTGGCTTCTGATCCATGCGAAACAAATGATTTGGCTTCAAATACTTGTCATATAAGTGATATAGCTTCAAATGCAGGCGAAATGAACGAGTTAGCTTCAAATCAATGCGAAACACATGATGTAGCTTCAAATCAACGCGATGTAGAAGGTTTAGCTTCAAATCCAAGCGAATCAAATCATTTAGCTTCAAATACTTGCGATATAAGTGATATAGCTTCAAATGCTGGCGAAATAAACGAGTTAGATTCAAATCCATGCGAAACACATGATGTAGCTTCAAATCAACGCGATGTAGAAGGTGTAGCTTCAAATCCATGTGTAGCAAGTGATTTAAATTCAAATACTTGCGATCTAAGTGGTCTAGCATCAAATGCTTGCGAAATAATCGAGTAAGCTTCAAATCCATGCGAAACACATGATGTAGCTTCAAATCAATGCGACGTAGAAGGTTTCGCTTCTAATACATGCGAAACAAATGATTTAGCTTCAAATACTTGCGATATATGTGATATAGCTTCAAATGCTGGCGAAATAAACGAGTTAGCTTCAAATCAATGCGAAACACGTGATATACCTTCATATCAATGAGATGTAGATTGTTTAGCTTCAAATCCATGCGAAACACATGATGTAGCTTCAAATCAATGCGATGTTAATGGTTTGGCTTCAAATCCCTGCGAAACAAATGATTTACCTTCAAATACTTGTGATATACATGATTTAGATTCAACTGCATGCGAAACTAACGAGATAGCTACAAATCCAAGCGAAACACATGATGTATCCTGAAATTAATGCGATGTAGAAAATTAATCTTCAAATCAAAGCGAAACAAACGATTTAGCTTCAAATACTTGTGATATACATGATTTAGCTTCAACCGCATGCGAAACTAACGAGTTAGCTTCAAATCAACGCGATGTAGAAGGTGTAGCTTCAAATCCATGCGAAACAAATGATTTAGCTGCAAATACTTGCGATATAAGTGATATAGCTTCAAATGCTGGCGAAATAAACGAGTTAGCTTCAAATCCATGCGGAACACATGATGTAGCTTCAAATCAATACGATGTAGAAGGTTTAGCTTCAAATCCATGGGAAACACATGATGTAGCTTCAAATCAATGCGATGTTAAAGGTTTGGCTTCAAATCCCTGCGAAACAAATGATTTAGCTTCAAATACTTGCGATATAAGTGATATAGTTTCAAATGCTGGCGAAATAATCGAGTTAGTTTGAAATCCCTGCGAAACATATGATGTAGCTTCAAATCAATGCGATGTCAAAGGTTTGGCTTCCGATCCATGCGAAACAAATGATTTAGCTTCAAATACTTGTGATACACATGATTTAGATTCAACTGCATGCAAGACTAACGAGATAGCTTCAAATCCATGCGAAACACATGATGTAGCTTCAAACCAATGCGATGTAGAAGGTTTAGCTTCAAATCCATGCGAAACAAATGATTAAGTTTCAAATACTTGCGATATATGTGATATAGATTCAAATGCAGGCGAAATGAACGAGTTAGCTTCAATTCAATGCGAAACACATGATATACCTTCATATCAATGCGATGTAGATTGTTTAGCTTCAAATCCATGCGAAACAAATGATTTAGCTTCAAATACTTGCGATATAAGTGATATTGCTTCAAATGCAGGCGAAACGGACGAGTTAGCTTCAAATCCACGCGAAACACATGATGTAGCTTCAAATCAGTGCGATGTAGAAGGTTTAGCATCAAATCCATGCGAAACAAATGATTAAGCTTCAAATACTTGCGATATATGTGATATAGCTTCAAATGCAGGCGAAATGAACGAGTTAGCTTCAAATCAATGCGAAACACATGATGTAGCTTGAAATCAACGCGATGTAGAAGGTTTAGCTTCAAATCCAAGCGAATCAAATGATTTAGCTTCAAATACTTGCGCCATAAGTGATATAGCTTCAAATGCTGGCGAAATAAACGAGTTAGCTTCAAATCAATGCGAAACACATGATATAGCTTCAAATCAATGCGATGTAGAAGGTTTAGCTTAAAATCCATGCGAAACAAATGATTTAGCTTCATATATTTGTGATATACATGATTTAGATTCAACTGCATGCGAAACTAACGAGTTAGCTACAAATCCAAGCGAAACACATGATGTATACTGAAATTAATGCGATGTAGAAAATTAATCTTCAAATCAAAGCGAAACAAACGATTTAGCTTCAAATACTTGCGATATAAGTGATATAGCTTCAAATGCTGGCGCAATTAATGAGATAGCTTCATATCCATGCGAAACACATGATGTACATTCAAATCAATGCGATGTAAAAGGTTTAGCTTCAACTCCATGCGAAACAAATTATTTCGCTTCAAATACTTGCGATATAAGTGTTATAGCTTCAAATGCTGGCGAAATAATCGAGTTAGCTTCAAATCCATGCGAAACACATGATATAGCATCAAATCAATGCGATGTAGAAGGTTTAGCTTCAAATCCATGCGAACCAAATGATTTAGCTTCAAATACTTGTGATATACATGATTTAGCTTCAACCGCATGCGAAACTAACGAGTTAGCTTCAAATCCATGCGAAACAAATGATGTAGCTTCAAATCAACGCGATGTAGAAGGTGTAGCTTCAAATCCATGCGAAACAAATGATTTAGCTTCAAATACTTGCGATATAAGTGATATAGCTTCAAATGCTGGCGAAATAAACGAGTTAGCTTCAAATCCATGCGAAACACATGATATAGCTTCAAATCAATGCGACGTAGAAGGTTTCGCTTCTAATACATGCGAAACAAATGATTTAGCTTCAAATATTTGTGATATACATGATTTAGATTCAACTGCATGCGAAACTAACGAGTTAGCTACAAATCCAAGCGAAACACATGATGTATCCTGAAATTAATGCGATGTAGAAAATTAATCTTCAAATCAAAGCGAAACAAACGATTTAGCTTCAAATACTTGCGATATAAGTGATATAGCTTCAAATGCTGGCGCAATTAATGAGATAGCTCCATATCCATGCGAAACACATGATGTACATTCAAATCAATGCGATGTAGAAGGTTTAGCTTCAAATCCAAGCGAAACAAATGATTTAGCTTCAAATACTTGCGATATAAGTGATATAGCTCCAAATGCAGGCGAAATAAACGAGTTAGCTTCAAATCCATGCGGAACACATGATGTAGCTTCAAATCAATACGATGTAGAAGGTTTAGCTTCAAATCCATGCGAAACAAATGATTTAGATTCAAATACTTGCGATATAAGTGATATAGTATTAAATGCTGCCGAAATAATCGAGTTAGCTTCATATCCATGCGAAACATATGATGTAGCTTCAAATCAACGCGATGTAGAAGGTTTGACTTCAGATCCATGCGAAACAAATGATTTAGCTTCAAATACTTGCGATATAAGTGATATTGCTTCAAATGCAGACAAAACGGACGACTTAGCTTCAAATCCATGCGGAACACATGATGTAGCTTCAAATCAATACGATGTAGAAGGTTTAGCTTCATATCCATGCGAATAAAATGATTTAGCTTCAAATACTTGCGATATAAGTGATATTGCTTCAAATGCAGGCAAAACGAACGACTTAGCTTCAAATCCATGCGGAACACATGATGTAGATTCAAATCAATACGATGTAGAAGGTTTAGCTTCATATCCATGCGAAACAAATGATTTAGCTTCAAATACTTGCGATATAAGTGATATAGCTTCAAATGCTGGCGAAATAAACGAGTTAGCTGCAAATCCATGCGAATCACATGATGTAGCTTCAAATCAACGCGATGTAAAAGGTTTGGCTTCAGATCCATGCGAAACAAATGATTTAGCTTCAAATACTTGCGACATAAGTGATATTGCTTCAAATGCTGGCGAAATAACCGAGTTAGCTTCAAATGCGTGCGAAACACATGATGTAGGTTCAAATCAAAGCGATGTAGAAGGATTAGTTTCAAATCCATGTTAAACTAATGATTTTGTTTTAAATACTTGTGATTTATGTGATATAGCTTCAAATGCAGGCGAAACAAACGCTTTAGCTTCAAATCCATGCCAATGACATAATTTAGCTTCAAATTCATGCGAAACACATGGTTTAGCTTCAAATTCATGCGAAACAAATGATTTAGTTTCAAATACTTACCATATAAGTGATATAGCTTCAAATGCTGGCGAAATAAACGAGTTAGTTTAAAATAAATGCAAAACACATGATATAGCTTCAAATCAATGCGATGTAGAAGGTTTAGCTTCAAATCCATGCGAACCAAATGATTCAGCTTCAAATACTTGTAATACACATGATTTAGATTCAACTGCATGCGAAACTAACAAGTTAGCTTCAAATCCAAGCGAAACACATGATGTATCTTCAAATTAATGCGATGTAGAAAATTAATCTTCAAATCCAAGCGAAACGAATGCTTTAGCTTCAAATACTTGCGATATATGTGATATAGCTTCAAATGCAGGCAAAATAAACGAGTTAGCTTCAAATCCATGCGGAACACGTGATATAGCTTCAAATCAATGCGATGTGGAAGGTTTAGCTTCATATCCATGCGAATCAAATGATTTAGCTTGAAATACTTGCGATATAAGTGATATAGTTTCAAATGCTGGCGAAATAATCGAGTTAGCTTCAAATCCATGTGAAACATATGATGTAGCTTCAAATCAATGCGATGTAAAAGGTTTGTCTTCAGATCCATGCGAAACAAATGATTTAGCTTCAAATACTTGCGATATAAGTGATATAGCTTCAAATGCAGGCGAAACGAGCGAGTTAGCTTCAAATCTATGCGAAACACATGATGTAGCTTCAAATCAATGCGATGTCGAAGGTTTCGCTTCAAATCCCTGCGAAACAAATGATTTAGCTTCAAATACTTGCGATATAAGTGATATAGTTTCAAATGCTGGCGAAATAATCGAGTTAGCTTGAAATCCATGCGAAACACATGATGTAGCTTCAAATCAATGCGATGTAGAAGGTTTAGCTTCAAATCCATGCGAATCAAATGATTTAGCTTCAAATACTTGCGAAATAAGTGATATAGTTTCAAATACTGGCGAAATAATCGAGTTAGCTTCAAATCCATACGAAACATATGATGTAGCTTCAAATCAATTCGATGTAGATGGTTTAGAATCAAATCCATGCGAAACAAATGATTTAGCATCAAATACTTGCGATATAAGTGACATAGTTTCAAATGCTGGCGAAATAATCGAGTTAGCTTCACATGCATGCGAAACACATGATGTAGGTTCAAATCAAAGCGATGTAGAAGGATTAGTTTCAAATCCATGTTAAACAAATGAATTAGCTTCAAATGCTTGCGATATAAGTGATATAGCTTCAAATGCAGGCGAAACGAACGAGTTAGCTTCAAATCCATGCGAAACACATGATGTAGCTTCAAATCAATGCGATGTCGAAGGTTTAGCTTCAGATCCATGCGAAACAAATGATTTAGCTTCAAATACTTGCGATATAAGTGATATAGTTTCAAATGCTGGCGAAATAATCGAGTTAGCTTCAAATCCATGCGAAACATATGATGTAGCTTCAAATCAATGCGATGTAGAAGGTTTGGCTTCAGATCCATGCGAAACAAATGATTTGGCTTCAAATACTTGTCATATAAGTGATATAGCTTTAAATGCAGGCGAAATGAACGAGTTAGCTTCAAATCAATGCGAAACACATGATGTAGCTTCAAATCAACGCGATGTAGAAGGTTTAGCTTCAAATCCAAGCGAATCAAATCATTTAGCTTCAAATACTTGCGATATAAGTGATATAGCTTCAAATGCTGGCGAAATAAACGAGTTAGATTCAAATCCATGCGAAACACATGATGTAGCTTCAAATCAACGCGATGTAGAAGGTGTAGCTTCAAATCCATGTGTAGCAAGTGATTTAAATTCAAATACTTGCGATCTAAGTGGTCTAGCATCAAATGCTTGCGAAATAATCGAGTAAGCTTCAAATCCATGCGAAACACATGATGTAGCTTCAAATCAATGCGACGTAGAAGGTTTCGCTTCTAATACATGCGAAACAAATGATTTAGCTTCAAATACTTGCGATATATGTGATATAGCTTCAAATGCTGGCGAAATAAACGAGTTAGCTTCAAATCAATGCGAAACACGTGATATACCTTCATATCAATGAGATGTAGATTGTTTAGCTTCAAATCCATGCGAAACACATGATGTAGCTTCAAATCAATGCGATGTTAATGGTTTGGCTTCAAATCCCTGCGAAACAAATGATTTACCTTCAAATACTTGTGATATACATGATTTAGATTCAACTGCATGCGAAACTAACGAGATAGCTACAAATCCAAGCGAAACACATGATGTATCCTGAAATTAATGCGATGTAGAAAATTAATCTTCAAATCAAAGCGAAACAAACGATTTAGCTTCAAATACTTGTGATATACATGATTTAGCTTCAACCGCATGCGAAACTAACGAGTTAGCTTCAAATCCATGCGGAACATATGATGTAGCTTCAAATCAATGCGATGTAAAAGGTTTGTCTTCAGATCCATGCGAATCAAATGATTTAGCTTCAAATACTTGCGATATAAGTGATATAGCTTCAAATGCAGGCGAAACGAGCGAGTTAGCTTCAAATCTATGCGAAACACATGATGTAGCTTCAAATCAATGCGATGTCGAAGGTTTCGCTTCAAATCCCTGCGAAACAAATGATTTAGCTTCAAATACTTGCGATATAAGTGATATAGTTTCAAATGCTGGCGAAATAATCGAGTTAGCTTGAAATCCATGCGAAACACATGATATAGCTTCAAATCAATGCGATGTAGAAGGTTTAGCTTCAAATCCATGCGAACCAAATGATTCAGCTTCAAATACTTGTAATACACATGATTTAGATTCAACTGCATGCGAAACTAACAAGTTAGCTTCAAATCCAAGCGAAACACATGATGTATCTTCAAATTAATGCGATGTAGAAAATTAATCTTCAAATCCAAGCGAAACGAATGCTTTAGCTTCAAATACTTGCGATATATGTGATATAGCTTCAAATGCAGGCAAAATAAACGAGTTAGCTTCAAATCCATGCGGAACACGTGATATAGCTTCAAATCAATGCGATGTGGAAGGTTTAGCTTCATATCCATGCGAATCAAATGATTTAGCTTGAAATACTTGCGATATAAGTGATATAGTTTCAAATGCTGGCGAAATAATCGAGTTAGCTTCAAATCCATGTGAAACATATGATGTAGCTTCAAATCAATGCGATGTAAAAGGTTTGTCTTCAGATCCATGCGAAACAAATGATTTAGCTTCAAATACTTGCGATATAAGTGATATAGCTTCAAATGCAGGCGAAACGAGCGAGTTAGCTTCAAATCTATGCGAAACACATGATGTAGCTTCAAATCAATGCGATGTCGAAGGTTTCGCTTCAAATCCCTGCGAAACAAATGATTTAGCTTCAAATACTTGCGATATAAGTGATATAGTTTCAAATGCTGGCGAAATAATCGAGTTAGCTTGAAATCCATGCGAAACACATGATGTAGCTTCAAATCAATGCGATGTAGAAGGTTTAGCTTCAAATCCATGCGAATCAAATGATTTAGCTTCAAATACTTGCGAAATAAGTGATATAGTTTCAAATACTGGCGAAATAATCGAGTTAGCTTCAAATCCATACGAAACATATGATGTAGCTTCAAATCAATTCGATGTAGATGGTTTAGAATCAAATCCATGCGAAACAAATGATTTAGCATCAAATACTTGCGATATAAGTGACATAGTTTCAAATGCTGGCGAAATAATCGAGTTAGCTTCACATGCATGCGAAACACATGATGTAGGTTCAAATCAAAGCGATGTAGAAGGATTAGTTTCAAATCCATGTTAAACAAATGAATTAGCTTCAAATGCTTGCGATATAAGTGATATAGCTTCAAATGCAGGCGAAACGAACGAGTTAGCTTCAAATCCATGCGAAACACATGATGTAGCTTCAAATCAATGCGATGTCGAAGGTTTAGCTTCAGATCCATGCGAAACAAATGATTTAGCTTCAAATACTTGCGATATAAGTGATATAGTTTCAAATGCTGGCGAAATAATCGAGTTAGCTTCAAATCCATGCGAAACATATGATGTAGCTTCAAATCAATGCGATGTAGAAGGTTTGGCTTCAGATCCATGCGAAACAAATGATTTGGCTTCAAATACTTGTCATATAAGTGATATAGCTTCAAATGCAGGCGAAATGAACGAGTTAGCTTCAAATCAATGCGAAACACATGATGTAGCTTCAAATCAACGCGATGTAGAAGGTTTAGCTTCAAATCCAAGCGAATCAAATCATTTAGCTTCAAATACTTGCGATATAAGTGATATAGCTTCAAATGCTGGCGAAATAAACGAGTTAGATTCAAATCCATGCGAAACACATGATGTAGCTTCAAATCAACGCGATGTAGAAGGTGTAGCTTCAAATCCATGTGTAGCAAGTGATTTAAATTCAAATACTTGCGATCTAAGTGGTCTAGCATCAAATGCTTGCGAAATAATCGAGTAAGCTTCAAATCCATGCGAAACACATGATGTAGCTTCAAATCAATGCGACGTAGAAGGTTTCGCTTCTAATACATGCGAAACAAATGATTTAGCTTCAAATACTTGCGATATATGTGATATAGCTTCAAATGCTGGCGAAATAAACGAGTTAGCTTCAAATCAATGCGAAACACGTGATATACCTTCATATCAATGAGATGTAGATTGTTTAGCTTCAAATCCATGCGAAACACATGATGTAGCTTCAAATCAATGCGATGTTAATGGTTTGGCTTCAAATCCCTGCGAAACAAATGATTTACCTTCAAATACTTGTGATATACATGATTTAGATTCAACTGCATGCGAAACTAACGAGATAGCTACAAATCCAAGCGAAACACATGATGTATCCTGAAATTAATGCGATGTAGAAAATTAATCTTCAAATCAAAGCGAAACAAACGATTTAGCTTCAAATACTTGTGATATACATGATTTAGCTTCAACCGCATGCGAAACTAACGAGTTAGCTTCAAATCCATGCGAAACAAATGATGTAGCTTCAAATCAACGCGATGTAGAAGGTGTAGCTTCAAATCCATGCGAAACAAATGATTTAGCTTCACATACTTGCGATATAAGTGATATAGCTTCAAATGCTGGCGAAATAAACGAGTTAGCTTCAAATCCATGCGAAACATATGATGTAGCTTCAAATCATCGCGATGTAGAAGGTTTGGCTTCAGATCCATGCGAAACAAATGATTTAGCTTCAAATACTTGCGATATAAGTGATATAGCTTCAAATGCTGGCGAAATAAACGAGTTAGCTTCAAATCCATGCGGAACACATGATGTAGCTTATAATCTACGCGATGTAGAAGGTGTAGCTTCAAATCCATGTGTAGCAAGTGATATAAATTCAAATACTTGCGATCTAAGTGATTTAAATTCAAATACTTGCAATCTAAGTGGTCTAGCATCAAATGCTTGCGAAATAATCGAGTAAGATTCAAATCCATGCGAAACAAATGATTTAGCTTCAAATACTTGCGATATAAGTGATATAGCTTCGAATGCAGGAGAAATAAACGAGTTAACTTCTAATCCATGCGGAACAAATGATGTATCCTGAAATTAATGCGATGTAGAAAATTAATCTTCAAATCATAGCAAAACAAACGATTTAGCTTCAAATACTTGCGATATAAGTAATATAGCTTCAAATGCTGGCGCAATTAATGAGATAGCTTCATATCCATGCGAAACACATGATGTACATTCAAATCAATGCGATGTAGAAGGTTTAGCTTCAACTCCATGCGAACCAAATGATTTAGCTTCAAATACTTGTGATATACATGATTTAGCTTCAACCGCATGCGAAACTAACGAGTTAGCTTCAAGTCCATGCGAAACACATGATGTATCTTCAAATTAATGCGATGTAGAAAATTAATCTTCAAATCCAAGCGAAACAAATGATTTAGATTCAAATACTTGCGATATAAGTGATATAGTATTAAATGCTGCCAAAATAATCGAGTTAGCTTCATATCCATGCGAAACATATGATGTAGCTTCAAATCAACGCGACGTAGAAGGTTTCGCTTCTAATCCATGCGAAACAAATGATTTAGCTTCAAATACTTGCGATATATGTGATATAGCTTCAAATGCTGGCGAAATAAACGAGTTAGCTTCAAATCAATGCGAAACACGTGATATTCCTTCATATCAATGAGATGTAGATTGTTTAGCTTCAAATCCATGGGAAACACATGATGTAGCTTCAAATCAATGCGATGTTAAAGGTTTGGCTTCAAATCCCTGCGAAACAAATGATTTAGCTTCAAATACTTGCGATATAAGTGATATAGTTTCAAATGCTGGCGAAATAATCGAGTTAGTTTGAAATCCCTGCGAAACATATGATGTAGCTTCAAATCAATGCGATGTCAAAGGTTTGGCTTCCGATCCATGCGAAACAAATGATTTAGCTTCAAATACTTGTGATACACATGTTTTAGATTCAACTGCATGCAAGACTAACGAGATAGCTTCAAATCCATGCTAAACACATGATGTAGCTTCAAACCTATGCGATGTAGAAGGTTTAGCTTCAAATCCATGCGAAACAAATGATTAAGTTTCAAATACTTGCGATATATGTGATATAGATTCAAATGCAGGCGAAATGAACGAGTTAGCTTCAATTCAATGCGAAACACATGATATACCTTCATATCAATGCGATGTAGATTGTTTAGCTTCAAATCCATGCGAAACAAATGATTTAGCTTCAAATACTTGCGATATAAGTGATATTGCTTCAAATGCAGGCGAAACGGACGAGTTAGCTTCAAATCCACGCGAAACACATGATGTAGCTTCAAATCAGTGCGATGTAGAAGGTTTAGCATCAAATCCATGCGAAACAAATGATTAAGCTTCAAATACTTGCGATATATGTGATATAGCTTCAAATGCAGGCGAAATGAACGAGTTAGCTTCAAATCAATGCGAAACACATGATGTAGCTTGAAATCAACGCGATGTAGAAGGTTTAGCTTCAAATCCAAGCGAATCAAATGATTTAGCTTCAAATACTTGCGCCATAAGTGATATAGCTTCAAATGCTGGCGAAATAAACGAGTTAGCATCAAATCAATGCGAAACACATGATATAGCTTCAAATCAATGCGATGTAGAAGGTTTAGCTTAAAACCCATGCGAAACAAATGATTTAGCTTCATATATTTGTGATATACATGATTTAGATTCAACTGCATGCGAAACTAACGAGTTAGCTACAAATCCAAGCGAAACACATGATGTATACTGAAATTAATGCGATGTAGAAAATTAATCTTCAAATCAAAGCGAAACAAACGATTTAGCTTCAAATACTTGCGATATAAGTGATATAGCTTCAAATGCTGGCGCAATTAATGAGATAGCTTCATATCCATGCGAAACACATGACGTACATTCAAATCAATGCGATGTAAAAGGTTTAGCTTCAACTCCATGCGAAACAAATTATTTCGCTTCAAATACTTGCGATATAAGTGTTATAGCTTCAAATGCTGGCGAAATAATCGAGTTAGCTTCAAATCCATGCGAAACACATGATATAGCATCAAATCAATGCGATGTAGAAGGTTTAGCTTCAAATCCATGCGAACCAAATGATTTAGCTTCAAATACTTGTGATATACATGATTTAGCTTCAACCGCATGCGAAACTAACGAGTTAGCTTCAAATCCATGCGAAACAAATGATGTAGCTTCAAATCAACGCGATGTAGAAGGTGTAGCTTCAAATCCATGCGAAACAAATGATTTAGCTTCAAATACTTGCGATATAAGTGATATAGCTTCAAATGCTGGCGAAATAAACGAGTTAGCTTCAAATCCATGCGAAACACATGATATAGCTTCAAATCAATGCGATGTAGAAGGTTTAGCTTAAAATCCATGCGAAACAAATGATTTAGCTTCAAATATTTGTGATATACATGATTTAGATTCAACTGCATGCGAAACTAACGAGTTAGCTACAAATCCAAGCGAAACACATGATGTATCCTGAAATTAATGCGATGTAGAAAATTAATCTTCAAATCAAAGCGAAACAAACGATTTAGCTTCAAATACTTGCGATATAAGTGATATAGCTTCAAATGCTGGCGCAATTAATGAGATAGCTCCATATCCATGCGAAACACATGATGTACATTCAAATCAATGCGATGTAGAAGGTTTAGCTTCAAATCCAAGCGAAACAAATGATTTAGCTTCAAATACTTGCGATATAAGTGATATAGCTCCAAATGCAGGCGAAATAAACGAGTTAGCTTCAAATCCATGCGGAACACATGATGTAGCTTCAAATCAATACGATGTAGAAGGTTTAGCTTCAAATCCATGCGAAACAAATGATTTAGATTCAAATACTTGCGATATAAGTGATATAGTATTAAATGCTGCCGAAATAATCGAGTTAGCTTCATATCCATGCGAAACATATGATGTAGCTTCAAATCAACGCGATGTAGAAGGTTTGACTTCAGATCCATGCGAAACAAATGATTTAGCTTCAAATACTTGCGATATAAGTGATATTGCTTCAAATGCAGACAAAACGAACGACTTAGCTTCAAATCCATGCGGAACACATGATGTAGCTTCAAATCAATACGATGTAGAAGGTTTAGCTTCATATCCATGCGAATAAAATGATTTAGCTTCAAATACTTGCGATATAAGTGATATTGCTTCAAATGCAGGCAAAACGAACGACTTAGCTTCAAATCCATGCGGAACACATGATGTAGCTTCAAATCAATACGATGTAGAAGGTTTAGCTTCATATCCATGCGAAACAAATGATTTAGCTTCAAATACTTGCGATATAAGTGATATAGCTTCAAATGCTGGCGAAATAAACGAGTTAGCTTCAAATCCATGCGAATCACATGATGTAGCTTCAAATCAACGCGATGTAAAAGGTTTGGCTTCAGATCCATGTGAAACAAATGATTTAGCTTCAAATACTTGCGACATAAGTGATATTGCTTCAAATGCTGGCGAAATAACCGAGTTAGCTTCAAATGCGTGCGAAACACATGATGTAGGTTCAAATCAAAGCGATGTAGAAGGATTAGTTTCAAATCCATGTTAAACTAATGATTTTGTTTTAAATACTTGTGATTTAAGTGATATAGCTTCAAATGCAGGCGAAACAAACGCTTTAGCTTCAAATCCATGCCAATGACATAATTTAGCTTCAAATTCATGCGAAACACATGGTTTAGCTTCAAATTCATGCGAAACAAATGATTTAGTTTCAAATACTTACCATATAAGTGATATAGCTTCAAATGCTGGCGAAATAAACGAGTTAGTTTAAAATAAATGCAAAACACATGATATAGCTTCAAATCAATGCGATGTAGAAGGTTTAGCTTCAAATCCATGCGAACCAAAAGATTCAGCTTCAAATACTTGCGATATAAGTGATATAGCTTCGAATGCAGGAGAAATAAACGAGTTAACTTCTAATCCATGCGGAACAAATGATGTATCCTGAAATTAATGCGATGTAGAAAATTTATCTTCAAATCATAGCAAAACAAACGATTTAGCTTCAAATACTTGCGATATAAGTAATATAGCTTCAAATGCTGGCGCAATTAATGAGATAGCTTCATATCCATGCGAAACACATGATGTACATTCAAATCAATGCGATGTAGAAGGTTTAGCTTCAACTCCATGCGAACCAAATGATTTAGCTTCAAATACTTGTGATATACATGATTTAGCTTCAACCGCATGCGAAACTAACGAGTTAGCTTCAAGTCCATGCGAAACACATGATGTATCTTCAAATTAATGCGATGTAGAAAATTAATCTTCAAATCCAAGCGAAACAAATGATTTAGCTTCAAATACTTGCGATATAAGTGATATAGCTCCAAATGCAGGCGAAATAAACGAGTTAGCTTCAAATCCATGCGGAACACATGATGTAGCTTCAAATCAATACGATGTAGAAGGTTTAGCTTCAAATCCATGCGAAACAAATGATTTAGATTCAAATACTTGCGATATAAGTGATATAGTATTAAATGCTGCCAAAATAATCGAGTTAGCTTCATATCCATGCGAAACATATGATGTAGCTTCAAATCAACGCGACGTAGAAGGTTTCGCTTCTAATCCATGCGAAACAAATGATTTAGCTTCAAATACTTGCGATATATGTGATATAGCTTCAAATGCTGGCGAAATAAACGAGTTAGCTTCAAATCAATGCGAAACACGTGATATACCTTCATATCAATGAGATGTAGATTGTTTAGCTTCAAATCCATGGGAAACACATGATGTAGCTTCAAATCAATGCGATGTTAAAGGTTTGGCTTCAAATCCCTGCGAAACAAATGATTTAGCTTCAAATACTTGCGATATAAGTGATATAGTTTCAAATGCTGGCGAAATAATCGAGTTAGTTTGAAATCCCTGCGAAACATATGATGTAGCTTCAAATCAATGCGATGTCAAAGGTTTGGCTTCCGATCCATGCGAAACAAATGATTTAGCTTCAAATACTTGTGATACACATGATTTAGATTCAACTGCATGCAAGACTAACGAGATAGCTTCAAATCCATGCGAAACACATGATGTAGCTTCAAACCAATGCGATGTAGAAGGTTTAGCTTCAAATCCATGCGAAACAAATGATTAAGTTTCAAATACTTGCGATATATGTGATATAGATTCAAATGCAGGCGAAATGAACGAGTTAGCTTCAATTCAATGCGAAACACATGATATACCTTCATATCAATGCGATGTAGATTGTTTAGCTTCAAATCCATGCGAAACAAATGATTTAGCTTCAAATACTTGCGATATAAGTGATATTGCTTCAAATGCAGGCGAAACGGACGAGTTAGCTTCAAATCCACGCGAAACACATGATGTAGCTTCAAATCAGTGCGATGTAGAAGGTTTAGCATCAAATCCGTGCGAAACAAATGATTAAGCTTCAAATACTTGCGATATATGTGATATAGCTTCAAATGCAGGCGAAATGAACGAGTTAGCTTCAAATCAATGCGAAACACATGATGTAGCTTGAAATCAACGCGATGTAGAAGGTTTAGCTTCAAATCCAAGCGAATCAAATGATTTAGCTTCAAATACTTGCGCCATAAGTGATATAGCTTCAAATGCTGGCGAAATAAACGAGATAGCTTCAAATCAATGCGAAACACATGATATAGCTTCAAATCAATGCGATGTAGAAGGTTTAGCTTAAAATCCATGCGAAACAAATGATTTAGCTTCATATATTTGTGATATACATGATTTAGATTCAACTGCATGCGAAACTAACGAGTTAGCTACAAATCCAAGCGAAACACATGATGTATACTGAAATTAATGCGATGTAGAAAATTAATCTTCAAATCAAAGCGAAACAAACGATTTAGCTTCAAATACTTGCGATATAAGTGATATAGCTTCAAATGCTGGCGCAATTAATGAGATAGCTTCATATCCATGCGAAACACATGATGTACATTCAAATCAATGCGATGTAAAAGGTTTAGCTTCAACTCCATGCGAAACAAATTATTTCGCTTCAAATACTTGCGATATAAGTGTTATAGCTTCAAATGCTGGCGAAATAATCGAGTTAGCTTCAAATCCATGCGAAACACATGATATAGCATCAAATCAATGCGATGTAGAAGGTTTAGCTTCAAATCCATGCGAACCAAATGATTTAGCTTCAAATACTTGTGATATACATGATTTAGCTTCAACCGCATGCGAAACTAACGAGTTAGCTTCAAATCCATGCGAAACAAATGATGTAGCTTCAAATCAACGCGATGTAGAAGGTGTAGCTTCAAATCCATGCGAAACAAATGATTTAGCTTCAAATACTTGCGATATATGTGATATAGCTTCAAATGCTGGCGAAATAAACGAGTTAGCTTCAAATCCATGCGAAACACATGATATAGCTTCAAATCAATGCGATGTAGAAGGTTTAGCTTAAAATCCATGCGAAACAAATGATTTAGCTTCAAATATTTGTGATATACATGATTTAGATTCAACTGCATGCGAAACTAACGAGTTAGCTACAAATCCAAGCGAAACACATGATGTATCCTGAAATTAATGCGATGTAGAAAATTAATCTTCAAATCAAAGCGAAACAAACGATTTAGCTTCAAATACTTGCGATATAAGTGATATAGCTTCAAATGCTGGCGCAATTAATGAGATAGCTCCATATCCATGCGAAACACATGATGTACATTCAAATCAATGCGATGTAGAAGGTTTAGCTTCAAATCCAAGCGAAACAAATGATTTAGCTTCAAATACTTGCGATATAAGTGATATAGCTCCAAATGCAGGCGAAATAAACGAGTTAGCTTCAAATCCATGCGGAACACATGATGTAGCTTCAAATCAATACGATGTAGAAGGTTTAGCTTCAAATCCATGCGAAACAAATGATTTAGATTCAAATACTTGCGATATAAGTGATATAGTATTAAATGCTGCCGAAATAATCGAGTTAGCTTCATATCCATGCGAAACATATGATGTAGCTTCAAATCAACGCGATGTAGAAGGTTTGACTTCAGATCCATGCGAAACAAATGATTTAGCTTCAAATACTTGCGATATAAGTGATATTGCTTCAAATGCAGACAAAACGAACGACTTAGCTTCAAATCCATGCGGAACACATGATGTAGCTTCAAATCAATACGATGTAGAAGGTTTAGCTTCATATCCATGCGAATAAAATGATTTAGCTTCAAATACTTGCGATATAAGTGATATTGCTTCAAATGCAGGCAAAACGAACGACTTAGCTTCAAATCCAAGCGGAACACATGATGTAGCTTCAAATCAATACGATGTAGAAGGTTTAGCTTCATATCCATGCGAAACAAATGATTTAGCTTCAAATACTTGCGATATAAGTGATATAGCTTCAAATGCTGGCGAAATAAACGAGTTAGCTTCAAATCCATGCGAATCACATGATGTAGCTTCAAATCAACGCGATGTAAAAGGTTTGGCTTCAGATCCATGCGAAACAAATGATTTAGCTTCAAATACTTGCGACATAAGTGATATTGCTTCAAATGCTGGCGAAATAACCGAGTTAGCTTCAAATGCGTGCGAAACACATGATGTAGGTTCAAATCAAAGCGATGTAGAAGGATTAGTTTCAAATCCATGTTAAACTAATGATTTTGTTTTAAATACTTGTGATTTAAGTGATATAGCTTCAAATGCAGGCGAAACAAACGCTTTAGCTTCAAATCCATGCCAATGACATAATTTAGCTTCAAATTCATGCGAAACACATGGTTTAGCTTCAAATTCATGCGAAACAAATGATTTAGTTTCAAATACTTACCATATAAGTGATATAGCTTCAAATGCTGGCGAAATAAACGAGTTAGTTTAAAATAAATGCAAAACACATGATATAGCTTCAAATCAATGCGATGTAGAAGGTTTAGCTTCAAATAAATGCGAACCAAATGATTCAGCTTCAAATACTTGTAATACACATGATTTAGATTCAACTGCATGCGAAACTAACAAGTTAGCTTCAAATCCAAGCGAAACACATGATGTATCTTCAAATTAATGCGATGTAGAAAATTAATCTTCAAATCCAAGCGAAACGAATGCTTTAGCTTCAAATACTTGCGATATATGTGATATAGCTTCAAATGCAGGCAAAATAAACGAGTTAGCTTCAAATCCATGCGGAACACGTGATATAGCTTCAAATCAATGCGATGTGGAAGGTTTAGCTTCATATCCATGCGAATCAAATGATTTAGCTTGAAATACTTGCGATATAAGTGATATAGTTTCAAATGCTGGCGAAATAATCGAGTTAGCTTCAAATCCATGTGAAACATATGATGTAGCTTCAAATCAATGCGATGTAAAAGGTTTGTCTTCAGATCCATGCGAAACAAATGATTTAGCTTCAAATACTTGCGATATAAGTGATATAGCTTCAAATGCAGGCGAAACGAGCGAGTTAGCTTCAAATCTATGCGAAACACATGATGTAGCTTCAAATCAATGCGATGTCGAAGGTTTCGCTTCAAATCCCTGCGAAACAAATGATTTAGCTTCAAATACTTGCGATATAAGTGATATAGTTTCAAATGCTGGCGAAATAATCGAGTTAGCTTGAAATCCATGCGAAACACATGATGTAGCTTCAAATCAATGCGATGTAGAAGGTTTAGCTTCAAATCCATGCGAATCAAATGATTTAGCTTCAAATACTTGCCAAATAAGTGATATAGTTTCAAATACTGGCGAAATAATCGAGTTAGCTTCAAATCCATACGAAACATATGATGTAGCTTCAAATCAATTCGATGTAGATGGTTTAGAATCAAATCCATGCGAAACAAATGATTTAGCATCAAATACTTGCGATATAAGTGACATAGTTTCAAATGCTGGCGAAATAATCGAGTTAGCTTCACATGCATGCGAAACACATGATGTAGGTTCAAATCAAAGCGATGTAGAAGGATTAGATTCAAATCCATGTTAAACAAATGATTTTGATTCAAATACTTGTGATTTAAGTGATATAGCTTCAAATGCAGGCGAAACAAACGCTTTAGCTTCAAATCCATGCGAATCACATAATTTAGCTTCAAATTCATTGCGAAACACATGGTTTAGCTTTAAATTCATGCGAAACAAATGATTTAGTTTCAAATACTTGCGATATAAGTGATATAGCTTCAAATGCTGGCGAAATAACCGAGTTAGCTTCAAATGCATGCGAAACACATGATGTAGCTTCAAATCAATGCGATGTAGAAGGTTTAGTTTCAAATTCATGCGAAACAAATGATATCGCTTCAAATACTTGCAATATAAGTGTTATAGCTTCAAATGCTGGCGAACTAATCGAGTTAGCTTCAAATCCATGTCAAACACATGATGTAGCTTCAAATCAACGCGATGTAGAAGGTTTCGCTTCAAATCAATGTGTAGCAATTTATTTAACTTCAAATACTTGCGATATAAGTGGTCTAGCATCAAATGCTGGCGAAATAATCGAGATAGCTTCAAATCCATGCGAAACACATGATGTAGCTTCAAATCAATGCGATGTAGAAGGTTTAGCTTCAAATTCATGCGAAACAAATTATTTAGCTTCAAATTCTTGCGATATAAGTGATATAGCTTCAAACGCAGACGAAATAAACGATTTAGCTTCAAATCCATGCGGAACACATGATATAGATACAAATCAATGCGATGTAGAAGGTTTAGCTTCAAATTCATGCGAAACAAATGATTTAGCTTCAAATTCTTGCGATATAAGTGATATAGCTTCAAATGCTGGCGACACGAACGAGTTAGCTTCAAATCAATGCGAAACACATGATATACCTTCATATCAATGCGATGTAGATTGTTTAGCTTCAAATCCATGCGAAACAAATGATTTATCTTCAAATACTTGCGATATAAGTGATATAGCTTCAAATGCTGGCGAAATAATCGAGTTAGCTTCAAATCCATGCGAAACAAATGATTTAGCTTCAAATCAATGCGATGTAGAAGGTTTAGCTTCAACTCCATGCGAAACAAATGATTTCGCTTCAAATACTTGCAATATAATTGTATAGCTTCAAATGCTGGCGAACTAATCGAGTTAGCTTCAAATCCATGTGAAACACATTATGTAGCTTCAAATCAACGCGATGTAGAATGTTTCGCTTCCAATCAATGTGTAGCAATTTATTTAACTTCAAATACTTGCGATATAAGTGGTCTAGCATCAAATGCCGGCGAAATAATCGAGTTAGCTTGAAATCCATGCGAAACATATGATGTAGCTTCAAATCAATGCGATGTAGAAGGTTTAGCTTCAAACTCATGCGAAACAAATGATTTAGCTTCAAATTCTTGCGATATAAGTGATATTGCTTCAAATGCAGGCGAAATAAACGACTTAGCTCCAAATCCATGCGGAACACATGATGTAGCTTCAAATCAATGCGATGTAGAAGGTTTAGCTTCAAATCCATGCGAATCAAATGATTTAGCTTCAAATACTTGCGATATAAGTGATATAGCTTCAAATGCTGGCGAAACGAACGAGTTAGCTTCAAATCCCTGCGAAACACACGATGTTGCTTCAAATCAATGCGATGTCGAAGGTTTCGCTTCAAATCCCTGCGAAACAAATGATTTAGCTTCAAATACTAGCGATATAAGTGATATAGTTTCAAATGCTGGCGAAATAATCGAGTTAGCTTCAAATCCATGCGAAACATATGCTGTAGCATCAAATCAATGCGAGGTAGAAGGTTTGGCTTCAGACCAATGCGAAACAAATGATTTAGTTTCAAATACAAGCGATATAAGTGATATAGCTTCAAATGCTGGCGAAATAAACGAGTCAGCTCCAAATCCATGCGAAACACATGATGTAGCTTCAAATCAATGCGATGTAGAAGGTTTAGCTTCAAATTCATGCGAAACAAATGATTTAGCTTCAAATTCTTGCGATATAAGTTATATAGCTTCAAATGCTGGCGACACGAACGAGTTAGCTTCAAATCAATGCGACACACATGATATACCTTCATATCAATGCGATGTAGATTGTTTAGCTTCAAATCCATGAGAAACAAATGATTTAGTTTCAAATACTTGCGATATAAGTGATATAGCTTCAAATGCTGGCGAAATAATCGAGTTAGCTTCAAATCGATGCGAAACAAATGATTTAGCTTCAAATCAATGCGATGTAGAAGGTTTAGCTTCAACTCCATGCGAAACAAGTGATTTCGCTTCAAATACTTGCAATATAAGTGTTATAGCTTCAAATGCTGGCGAACTAATCGAGTTAGCTTCAAATCCATGTGAAACACATGATGTAGCTTCAAATCATCGCGATGTAGAAGGTTTCGCTTCAAATCCATGTGTAGCAATTTATTTAACTTCAAATACTTGCGATATAAGTGGTCTAGCAACAAATGCTGGCGAAATAATCGAGATAGCTTCAAATCCATGCGAAACACATGATGTAGATTCAAATCAATGCGATGTAGAAGGTTTAGCTTCAAATTCATGCGAAACAAATGATTTAGCTTCAAATTCTTGCGATATAAGTGATATAGCTTCAAATGCAGGCGACACGAACGAGTTAGCTTCAAATCAATGCGAAACACATGATATACCTTCATATCAATGCGATGTAGATTCTTTAGCTTCAAATCCATGCGAAGCAAATGATTTATCTTCAAATACTTGCGATATAAGTGATATACCTTCAAATGCTGGCGAAATAATCGAGTTAGCTTCAAATCCATGCGAAACAAATGATTTAGCTTCAAATCAATGCGATGTAGAAGGTTTAGCTTCAACTCCATGCGAAACAAATGATTTCGCTTCAAATACTTGCAATATAAGTGTTATGGCTTCAAATGCTGGCGAACTAATCGAGTTAGCTTCAAATCCATGTGAAACACATGATGTAGCTTCAAATCAATGCGATGTAGAAGGTTTCGCTTCACATCAATGTGTAGCAATTTATTTAACTTCAAATACTTGCGATATAAGTGGTCTAGCATCAAATGCTGGAGAAATAACCGAGGTAGCTTCAAATGCATGCGAAACACATGATGTAGGTTCAAATCAAAGCGATGTAGAAGGATTAGTTTCAAATCCATGTTAAACAAATGATTTTGATTCAAATACTTGCGATATAAGTGATATACCTTCAAATGCTGGCGAAATAGACGAGTTGGCTTCTAATCCATTCGAAACACATGATGTAGCTTCAAATCAATGCGATGTAGATTGTTTAGCTTCAAATCCATGCGAATCAAATGATTTAGCTTCAAATGCTTGCGATATAAGTGATATAGTTTCAAATGCTGGCGAAATAATCGAGTTAGCTTCAAATCCATGCGAAACATATGCTGTAGCATCAAATCAATGCGAGGTAGAAGGTTTGGCTTCAGACCAATGCGAAACAAATGATTTAGCATCAAATACTTGCGATATAAGTGATATAGCTTCAAATGCTGGAGAAATAACCGAGTTAGCTTCAAATGCATGCGAAACACATGATGTAGGTTCAAATCAAAGCGATGTAGAAGGATTAGTTTCAAATCCATGTTAAACAAATGATTTTGATTCAAATACTTGCGATATAAGTGGTCTAGCATCAACTGCTGGCGAAACTATCGAGATAGCTTCAAATCCATGCGAAACACATGATGTAGCTTCAAATCAATGCGATGTAGAAGGTTTAGCTTCAAATTCATGCGAAACAAATGATTTAGCTTCAAATTCTTGCGATATAAGTGATATAGCTTCAAATGCAGGCGAAATAAACGATTTAGCTTCAAATCCATGCGGAACACATGATGTAGATTCAAATCAATGCGATGTAGAAGGGTTAGCTTCAAATCCATGCGAATGAAATGATTTAGCTTCAAATACTTGCGATATAAGTGATATAGTTTCAAATGCTGGCGAAATAATCGAGTTAGCTTCACATGCATGCGAAACACATGATGTAGGTTCAAATCAAAGCGATGTAGAAGGATTAGTTTCAAATCCATGTTAAACAAATGAATTAGCTTCAAATGCTTGCGATATAAGTGATATAGCTTCAAATGCAGGCGAAACGAACGAGTTAGCTTCAAATCCATGCGAAACACATGATGTAGCTTCAAATCAATGCGATGTCGAAGGTTTAGCTTCAAATCCCTACGAAACAAATGATTTAGCTTCAAATACTTGCGATATAAGTGATATAGTTTCAAATGCTGGCGAAATAATCGAGTTAGCTTCAAATCCATGCGAAACATAAGCTGTAGCATCAAATCAATGCGAGGTAGAAGGTTTGGCTTCAGACCAATGCGAAACAAATGATTTAGCATCAAATACTTGCTATATAAGTGATATAGCTTCAAATGCTGGAGAAATAACCGAGTTAGCTTCAAATGCATGCGAAACACATGATGTAGGTTCAAATCAAAGCGATGTAGAAGGATTAGATTCAAATCCATGTTAAACAAATGATTTTGATTCAAATACTTGTGATTTATGTGATATAGCTTCAAATGCAGGCGAAACAAACGCTTTAGCTTCAAATCCATGCGAATCACATAATTTAGCTTCAAATTCATTGCGAAACACATGGTTTAGCTTTAAATTCATGCGAAACAAATGATTTAGTTTCAAATACTTGCGATATAAGTGATATAGCTTCAAATGCTGGCGAAATAACCGAGTTAGCTTCAAATGCATGCGAAACACATGATGTAGCTTCAAATCAATGCGATGTAGAAGGTTTAGCTTCAAATTCATGCGAAACAAATGATATCGCTTCAAATACTTGCAATATAAGTGTTATAGCTTCAAATGCTGGCGAACTAATCGAGTTAGCTTCAAATCCATGTCAAACACATGATGTAGCTTCAAATCAACGCGATGTAGAATGTTTCGCTTCCAATCAATGTGTAGCAATTTATTTAACTTCAAAAACTTGCGATATAAGTGGTCTAGCATCAAATGCCGGCGAAATAATCGAGTTAGCTTGAAATCCATGCGAAACATATGATGTAGCTTCAAATCAATGCGATGTAGAAGGTTTAGCTTCAAATTCATGCGAAACAAATGATTTAGCTTCAAATTCTTGCGATATAAGTGATATAGCTTCAAATGCTGGCGACACGAACGAGTTAGCTTCAAATCAATGCGAAACACATGATATACCTTCATATCAATGCGATGTAGATTGTTTAGCTTCAAATCCATGCGAAACAAATGATTTATCTTCAAATACTTGCGATATAAGTGATATAGCTTCAAATGCTGGCGAAATAATCGAGTTAGCTTCAAATCCATGCGAAACAAATGATTTAGCTTCAAATCAATGCGATGTAGAAGGTTTAGCTTCAACTCCATGCGAAACAAATGATTTCGCTTCAAATACTTGCAATATAATTGTATAGCTTCAAATGCTGGCGAACTGATCGAGTTAGCTTCAAATCCATGTGAAACACATTATGTAGCTTCAAATCAACGCGATGTAGAATGTTTCGCTTCCAATCAATGTGTAGCAATTTATTTAACTTCAAAAACTTGCGATATAAGTGGTCTAGCATCAAATGCCGGCGAAATAATCGAGTTAGCTTGAAATCCATGCGAAACATATGATGTAGCTTCAAATCAATGCGATGTAGAAGGTTTAGCTTCAAATTCATGCGAAACAAATGATTTAGCTTCAAATTCTTGCGATATAAGTGATATTGCTTCAAATGCAGGCGAAAAAAACGACTTAGCTCCAAATCCATGCGGAACACATGATGTAGCTTCAAATCAATGCGATGTAGAAGGTTTAGCTTCAAATCCATGCGAATCAAATGATTTAGCTTCAAATACTTGCGATATAAGTGATATAGCTTCAAATGCTGGCGAAACGAACGAGTTAGCTTCAAATCCCTGCGAAACACACGATGTTGCTTCAAATCAATGCGATGTCGAAGGTTTCGCTTCAAATCCCTGCGAAACAAATGATTTAGCTTCAAATACTAGCGATATAAGTGATATAGTTTCAAATGCTGGCGAAATAATCGAGTTAGCTTCAAATCCATGCGAAACATATGCTGTAGCATCAAATCAATTCGAGGTAGAAGGTTTGGCTTCAGACCAATGCAAAACAAATGATTTAGTTTCAAATACAAGCGATATAAGTGATATAGCTTCAAATGCTGGCGAAATAAACGAGTCAGCTCCAAATCCATGCGAAACACATGATGTAGCTTCAAATCAATGCGATGTAGAAGGTTTAGCTTCAAATTCATGCGAAACAAATGATTTAGCTTCAAATTCTTGCGATATAAGTTATATAGCTTCAAATGCTGGCGACACGAACGAGTTAGCTTCAAATCAATGCGAAACACATGATATACCTTCATATCAATGCGATGTAGATTGTTTAGCTTCAAATCCATGAGAAACAAATGATTTAGTTTCAAATACTTGCGATATAAGTGATATAGCTTCAAATGCTGGCGAAATAATCGAGTTAGCTTCAAATCGATGCGAAACAAATGATTTAGCTTCAAATCAATGCGATGTAGAAGGTTTAGCTTCAACTCCATGCGAAACAAGTGATTTCGCTTCAAATACTTGCAATATAAGTGTTATAGCTTCAAATGCTGGCGAACTAATCGAGTTAGCTTCAAATCCATGTGAAACACATGATGTAGCTTCAAATCATCGCGATGTAGAAGGTTTCGCTTCAAATCCATGTGTAGCAATTTATTTAACTTCAAATACTTGCGATATAAGTGGTCTAGCAACAAATGCTGGCGAAATAATCGAGATAGCTTCAAATCCATGCGAAACACATGATGTAGATTCAAATCAATGCGATGTAGAAGGTTTAGCTTCAAATTCATGCGAAACAAATGATTTAGCTTCAAATTCTTGCGATATAAGTGATATAGCTTCAAATGCAGGCGACACGAACGAGTTAGCTTCAAATCAATGCGAAACACATGATATACCTTCATATCAATGCGATGTAGATTCTTTAGCTTCAAATCCATGCGAAGCAAATGATTTATCTTCAAATACTTGCGATATAAGTGATATACCTTCAAATGCTGGCGAAATAATCGAGTTAGCTTCAAATCCATGCGAAACAAATGATTTAGCTTCAAATCAATGCGATGTAGAAGGTTTAGCTTCAACTCCATGCGAAACAAATGATTTCGCTTCAAATACTTGCAATATAAGTGTTATGGCTTCAAATGCTGGCGAACTAATCGAGTTAGCTTCAAATCCATGTGAAACACATGATGTAGCTTCAAATCAATGCGATGTAGAAGGTTTCGCTTCAAATCAATGTGTAGCAATTTATTTAACTTCAAATACTTGCGATATAAGTGGTCTAGCATCAAATGCTGGAGAAATAACCGAGGTAGCTTCAAATGCATGCGAAACACATGATGTAGGTTCAAATCAAAGCGATGTAGAAGGATTAGTTTCAAATCCATGTTAAACAAATGATTTTGATTCAAATACTTGCGATATAAGTGATATAGCTTCAAATGCTGGCGAAATAACCGAGATAACTTCAAATGCATGCGAAACACATGAAGTAGGTTCAAATCAAAGCGATGTAGAAGGATTAGTTTCAAATCCATGTTAAACAAATGATTTTGATTCAAGTACTTGTGATTTAAGTGATATAGCATCAAATGCAGGCGAAACAAACGCTTTAGCTTCAAAACCATGCGAATCACATAATTTAGCTTCAAATTCATGCGAAACACATGGTTTAGCTTTAAATTCATGCGAAACAAATGATTTAGTTTCAAATACATGCGATATAAGTGATATAGCTTCAAATTCTGGCGAAATAAACCAGTTAGCTCCAAATCCATGCGAAACACATGATGTAGCTTCAAATCAATTCGATGTAGATGGTTTAGAATCAAAACCATGCGATACAAATGATTTAGCTTCAAATACTTGCGATATAAGTGATATAGCTTCAAATGCAGGCGAAACAAACGCTTTAGCTTCAAAACCATGCGAATCACATAATTTAGCTTCAAATTCATGCGAAACACATGGTTTAGCTTCAAATTCTTGCGATATAAGTGATATAGCTTCAAATGCAGGCGAAATAAACGATTTAGCTTCCAATCCATGCCGAACACATGATGTAGCTTCAAATCAATGCGATGTAGAAGGTTTAGCTTCAAATCCATGCGAATCAAATGATTTAGCTTCAAATACTTGCGATATAAGTGATATAGCTTCAAATGCAGGCGATACGAACGAGTTAGCTTCAAATCCATGCGAAACACATGATGTATCTTCAAATAAATGCGATGTAGAAAATTAATCCTCAAATCCAAGCGAAACAAATGATTTAGCTTCAAATACTTGCGATATAAGTGATATAGCTTCAAATGCTGGCGCAATTAACGAGATAGCTTCATATCCATGCGAAACACATGATGTAGCTTCAAATCAATGCGATGTAGAAGTTTTAGCTTCAACTCCATGCGAAACAAATGATTTCGCTTCAAATACATGCGATATAAGTGTTATAGCTTCAAATGCTGGCGAACTAATCGAGTTAGCTTAAAATCCATGCGAAACAAATGATTTAGCTTCAAATACTTGCGATATAAGTGATATAGCTTCAAATGCTAGCGAAACAAACGCTTTAGCTTCAAAACCATGCGAATCACATAATTTAGCTTCAAATTCATGCGAAACACATGGTTTAGCTTCAAATTCTTGCGATATAAGTGATATAGCTTCAAATTCAGGCGAAATAAACGATTTAGCTTCAAATCCATGTGGAACACATGATGTAGCTTCAAATCAATGCGATGTAGAAGGTTTAGCTTCAAATCCATGCGAAACACATGATGTAGCTTCAAATCAATTCGATGTAGATGGTTTAGAATCAAAACCATGCGAAACAAATGATTTAGCTTCAAATACTTGCGATATAAGTGGTCTAGCATCAAATGCTGGCGAAATAATCGAGATAGCTTCAAATCCATGCGAAACACATGATGTAGCTTCAAATCAATGCGATGTAGAAGGTTTAGCTTCAAATTCATGCGAAACAAATTATTTAGCTTCAAATTCTTGCGATATAAGTGATATAGCTTCAAACGCAGACGAAATAAACGATTTAGCTTCAAATCCATGCGGAACACATGATGTAGATACAAATCAATGCGATGTAGAAGGTTTAGCTTCAAATTCATGCGAAACAAATGATTTAGCTTCAAATTCTTGCGATATAAGTGATATAGCTTCAAATGCTGGCGACACGAACGAGTTAGCTTCAAATCAATGCGAAACACATGATATACCTTCATATCAATGCGATGTAGATTGTTTAGCTTCAAATCCATGCGAAACAAATGATTTATCTTCAAATACTTGCGATATAAGTGATATAGCTTCAAATGCTGGCGAAATAATCGAGTTAGCTTCAAATCCATGCGAAACAAATGATTTAGCTTCAAATCAATGCGATGTAGAAGGTTTAGCTTCAACTCCATGCGAAACAAATGATTTCGCTTCAAATACTTGCAATATAATTGTATAGCTTCAAATGCTGGCGAACTGATCGAGTTAGCTTCAAATCCATGTGAAACACATTATGTAGCTTCAAATCAACGCGATGTAGAATGTTTCGCTTCCAATCAATGTGTAGCAATTTATTTAACTTCAAATACTTGCGATATAAGTGGTCTAGCATCAAATGCCGGCGAAATAATCGAGTTAGCTTGAAATCCATGCGAAACATATGATGTAGCTTCAAATCAATGCGATGTAGAAGGTTTAGCTTCAAATTCATGCGAAACAAATGATTTAGCTTCAAATTCTTGCGATATAAGTGATATTGCTTCAAATGCAGGCGAAAAAAACGACTTAGCTCCAAATCCATGCGGAACACATAATGTAGCTTCAAATCAATGCGATGTAGAAGGTTTAGCTTCAAATCCATGCGAATCAAATGATTTAGCTTCAAATACTTGCGATATAAGTGATATAGCTTCAAATGCTGGCGAAACGAACGAGTTAGCTTCAAATCCCTGCGAAACACACGATGTTGCTTCAAATCAATGCGATGTCGAAGGTTTCGCTTCAAATCCCTGCGAAACAAATGATTTAGCTTCAAATACTAGCGATATAAGTGATATAGTTTCAAATGCTGGCGAAATAATCGAGTTAGCTTCAAATCCATGCGAAACATATGCTGTAGCATCAAATCAATTCGAGGTAGAAGGTTTGGCTTCAGACCAATGCAAAACAAATGATTTAGTTTCAAATACAAGCGATATAAGTGATATAGCTTCAAATGCTGGCGAAATAAACGAGTCAGCTCCAAATCCATGCGAAACACATGATGTAGCTTCAAATCAATGCGATGTAGAAGGTTTAGCTTCAAATTCATGCGAAACAAATGATTTAGCTTCAAATTCTTGCGATATAAGTTATATAGCTTCAAATGCTGGCGACACGAACGAGTTAGCTTCAAATCAATGCGAAACACATGATATACCTTCATATCAATGCGATGTAGATTGTTTAGCTTCAAATCCATGAGAAACAAATGATTTAGTTTCAAATACTTGCGATATAAGTGATATAGCTTCAAATGCTGGCGAAATAATCGAGTTAGCTTCAAATCGATGCGAAACAAATGATTTAGCTTCAAATCAATGCGATGTAGAAGGTTTAGCTTCAACTCCATGCGAAACAAGTGATTTCGCTTCAAATACTTGCAATATAAGTGTTATGGCTTCAAATGCTGGCGAACTAATCGAGTTAGCTTCAAATCCATGTGAAACACATGATGTAGCTTCAAATCAATGCGATGTAGAAGGTTTCGCTTCAAATCAATGTGTAGCAATTTATTTAACTTCAAATACTTGCGATATAAGTGGTCTAGCATCAAATGCTGGAGAAATAACCGAGGTAGCTTCAAATGCATGCGAAACACATGATGTAGGTTCAAATCAAAGCGATGTAGAAGGATTAGTTTCAAATCCATGTTAAACAAATGATTTTGATTCAAATACTTGCGATATAAGTGATATAGCTTCAAATGCTGGCGAAATAACCGAGATAACTTCAAATGCATGCGAAACACATGAAGTAGGTTCAAATCAAAGCGATGTAGAAGGATTAGTTTCAAATCCATGTTAAACAAATGATTTTGATTCAAGTACTTGTGATTTAAGTGATATAGCATCAAATGCAGGCGAAACAAACGCTTTAGCTTCAAAACCATGCGAATCACATAATTTAGCTTCAAATTCATGCGAAACACATGGTTTAGCTTTAAATTCATGCGAAACAAATGATTTAGTTTCAAATACATGCGATATAAGTGATACAGCTTCAAATTCTGGCGAAATAAACCAGTTAGCTCCAAATCCATGCGAAACACATGATGTAGCTTCAAATCAATTCGATGTAGATGGTTTAGAATCAAAACCATGCGATACAAATGATTTAGCTTCAAAAAACTTGCGATATAAGTGATATAGCTTCAAATGCAGGCGAAACAAACGCTTTAGCTTCAAAACCATGCGAATCACATAATTTAGCTTCAAATTCATGCGAAACACATGGTTTAGCTTCAAATTCTTGCGATATAAGTGATATAGCTTCAAATGCTGGCGACACGAACGAGTTAGCTTCAAATCAATGCGAAACACATGATATACGTTCATATCAATGCGATGTAGATTGTTTAGCTTCAAATCCATCAGAAACAAATGATTTAGTTTCAAATACTTGCGATATAAGTGATATAGCTTCAAATGCTGGCGAAATAATCGAGTTAGCTTCAAATCGATGCGAAACAAATGATTTAGCTTCAAATCAATGCGATGTAGAAGGTTTAGCTTCAACTCCATGCGAAACAAGTGATTTCGCTTCAAATACTTGCAATATAAGTGTTATAGCTTCAGATGCTGGCGAACTAATCGAGTTAGCTTCAAATCCATGTGAAACACATGATGTAGCTTCAAATCATCGCGATGTAGAAGGTTTCGCTTCAAATCCATGTGTAGCAATTTATTTAACTTCAAATACTTGCGATATAAGTGGTCTAGCAACAAATGCTGGCGAAATAATCGAGATAGCTTCAAATCCATGCGAAACACATGATGTAGATTCAAATCAATGCGATGTAGAAGGTTTAGCTTCAAATTCATGCGAAACAAATGATTTAGCTTCAAATTCTTGCGATATAAGTGATATAGCTTCAAATGCAGGCGACACGAACGAGTTAGCTTCAAATCAATGCGAAACACATGATATACCTTCATATCAATGCGATGTAGATTCTTTAGCTTCAAATCCATGCGAAGCAAATGATTTATCTTCAAATACTTGCGATATAAGTGATATACCTTCAAATGCTGGCGAAATAATCGAGTTAGCTTCAAATCCATGCGAAACAAATGATTTAGCTTCAAATCAATGCGATGTCGAAGGTTTCGCTTCAAATCCCTGCGAAACAAATGATTTAGCTTCAAATACTAGCGATATAAGTGATATAGTTTCAAATGCTGGCGAAATAATCGAGTTAGCTTCAAATCCATGCGAAACATATGCTGTAGCATCAAATCAATTCGAGGTAGAAGGTTTGGCTTCAGACCAATGCAAAACAAATGCTTTAGTTTCAAATACAAGCGATATAAGTGATATAGCTTCAAATGCTGGCGAAATAAACGAGTCAGCTCCAAATCCATGCGAAACACATGATGTAGCTTCAAATCAATGCGATGTAGAAGGTTTAGCTTCAAATTCATGCGAAACAAATGATTTAGCTTCAAATTCTTGCGATATAAGTTATATAGCTTCAAATGCTGGCGACACGAACGAGTTAGCTTCAAATCAATGCGAAACACATGATATACCTTCATATCAATGCGATGTAGATTGTTTAGCTTCAAATCCATGAGAAACAAATGATTTAGTTTCAAATACTTGCGATATAAGTGATATAGCTTCAAATGCTGGCGAAATAATCGAGTTAGCTTCAAATCGATGCGAAACAAATGATTTAGCTTCAAATCAATGCGATGTAGAAGGTTTAGCTTCAACTCCATGCGAAACAAGTGATTTCGCTTCAAATACTTGCAATATAAGTGTTATAGCTTCAAATGCTGGCGAACTAATCGAGTTAGCTTCAAATCCATGTGAAACACATGATGTAGCTTCAAATCATCGCGATGTAGAAGGTTTCGCTTCAAATCCATGTGTAGCAATTTATTTAACTTCAAATACTTGCGATATAAGTGGTCTAGCAACAAATGCTGGCGAAATAATCGAGATAGCTTCAAATCCATGCGAAACACATGATGTAGATTCAAATCAATGCGATGTAGAAGGTTTAGCTTCAAATTCATGCGAAACAAATGATTTAGCTTCAAATTCTTGCGATATAAGTGATATAGCTTCAAATGCAGGCGACACGAACGAGTTAGCTTCAAATCAATGCGAAACACATGATATACCTTCATATCAATGCGATGTAGATTCTTTAGCTTCAAATCCATGCGAAGCAAATGATTTATCTTCAAATACTTGCGATATAAGTGATATACCTTCAAATGCTGGCGAAATAATCGAGTTAGCTTCAAATCCATGCGAAACAAATGATTTAGCTTCAAATCAATGCGATGTAGAAGGTTTAGCTTCAACTCCATGCGAAACAAATGATTTCGCTTCAAATACTTGCAATATAAGTGTTATGGCTTCAAATGCTGGCGAACTAATCGAGTTAGCTTCAAATCCATGTGAAACACATGATGTAGCTTCAAATCAATGCGATGTAGAAGGTTTCGCTTCAAATCAATGTGTAGCAATTTATTTAACTTCAAATACTTGCGATATAAGTGGTCTAGCATCAAATGCTGGAGAAATAACCGAGGTAGCTTCAAATGCATGCGAAACACATGATGTAGGTTCAAATCAAAGCGATGTAGAAGGATTAGTTTCAAATCCATGTTAAACAAATGATTTTGATTCAAATACTTGCGATATAAGTGATATAGCTTCAAATGCTGGCGAAATAACCGAGATAACTTCAAATGCATGCGAAACACATGAAGTAGGTTCAAATCAAAGCGATGTAGAAGGATTAGTTTCAAATCCATGTTAAACAAATGATTTTGATTCAAGTACTTGTGATTTAAGTGATATAGCATCAAATGCAGGCGAAACAAACGCTTTAGCTTCAAAACCATGCGAATCACATAATTTAGCTTCAAATTCATGCGAAACACATGGTTTAGCTTTAAATTCATGCGAAACAAATGATTTAGTTTCAAATACATGCGATATAAGTGATATAGCTTCAAATTCTGGCGAAATAAACCAGTTAGCTCCAAATCCATGCGAAACACATGATGTAGCTTCAAATCAATTCGATGTAGATGGTTTAGAATCAAAACCATGCGATACAAATGATTTAGCTTCAAAAAACTTGCGATATAAGTGATATAGCTTCAAATGCAGGCGAAACAAACGCTTTAGCTTCAAAACCATGCGAATCACATAATTTAGCTTCAAATTCATGCGAAACACATGGTTTAGCTTCAAATTCTTGCGATATAAGTGATATAGCTTCAAATGCTGGCGACACGAACGAGTTAGCTTCAAATCAATGCGAAACACATGATATACCTTCATATCAATGCGATGTAGATTGTTTAGCTTCAAATCCATGAGAAACAAATGATTTAGTTTCAAATACTTGCGATATAAGTGATATAGCTTCAAATGCTGGCGAAATAATCGAGTTAGCTTCAAATCGATGCGAAACAAATGATTTAGCTTCAAATCAATGCGATGTAGAAGGTTTAGCTTCAACTCCATGCGAAACAAGTGATTTCGCTTCAAATACTTGCAATATAAGTGTTATAGCTTCAGATGCTGGCGAACTAATCGAGTTAGCTTCAAATCCATGTGAAACACATGATGTAGCTTCAAATCATCGCGATGTAGAAGGTTTCGCTTCAAATCCATGTGTAGCAATTTATTTAACTTCAAATACTTGCGATATAAGTGGTCTAGCAACAAATGCTGGCGAAATAATCGAGATAGCTTCAAATCCATGCGAAACACATGATGTAGATTCAAATCAATGCGATGTAGAAGGTTTAGCTTCAAATTCATGCGAAACAAATGATTTAGCTTCAAATTCTTGCGATATAAGTGATATAGCTTCAAATGCAGGCGACACGAACGAGTTAGCTTCAAATCAATGCGAAACACATGATATACCTTCATATCAATGCGATGTAGATTCATTAGCTTCAAATCCATGCGAAGCAAATGATTTATCTTCAAATACTTGCGATATAAGTGATATACCTTCAAATGCTGGCGAAATAATCGAGTTAGCTTCAAATCCATGCGAAACAAATGATTTAGCTTCAAATCAATGCGATGTAGAAGGTTTAGCTTCAACTCCATGCGAAACAAATGATTTCGCTTCAAATACTTGCAATATAAGTGTTATGGCTTCAAATGCTGGCGAACTAATCGAGTTAGCTTCAAATCCATGTGAAACACATGATTTAGCTTCAAATCAATGCGATGTAGAAGGTTTAGCTTCAAATCAATGTGTAGCAATTTATTTAACTTCAAATACTTGCGATATAAGTGGTCTAGGATCAAATGCTGGAGAAATAACCGAGGTAGCTTCAAATGCATGCGAAACACATGATGTAGGTTCAAATCAAAGCGATGTAGAAGGATTAGTTTCAAATCCATGTTAAACAAATGATTTTGATTCAAATACTTGCGATATAAGTGATATAGCTTCAAATGCTGGCGCAATTAACGAGATAGCTTCATATCCATGCGAAACACATGATGTAGCTTCAAATCAATGCGATGTAGAAGTTTTAGCTTCAACTCCATGCGAAACAAATGATTTCGCTTCAAATACATGCGATATAAGTGTTATAGCTTCAAATGCTGGCGAACTAATCGAGTTAGCTTAAAATCCATGCGAAACAAATGATTTAGCTTCAAATACTTGCGATATAAGTGATATAGCTTCAAATGCTAGCGAAACAAACGCTTTAGCTTCAAAACCATGCGAATCACATAATTTAGCTTCAAATTCATGCGAAACACATGGTTTAGCTTCAAATTCTTGCGATATAAGTGATATAGCTTCAAATTCAGGCGAAATAAACGATTTAGCTTCAAATCCATGTGGAACACATGATGTAGCTTCAAATCAATGCGATGTAGAAGGTTTAGCTTCAAATCCATGCGAAACACATGATGTAGCTTCAAATCAATTCGATGTAGATGGTTTAGAATCAAAACCATGCGAAACAAATGATTTAGCTTCAAATACTTGCGATATAAGTGATATAGCTTCAAATGCTGGCGAAATAACCGAGTTAGCTTCAAATGCATGCGAAACACATGATGTAGGTTCAAATCAAAGCGATGTAGAAGGATTAGATTCAAATCCATGTTAAACAAATGATTTTGATTCAAATACTTGTGATTTAAGTGATATAGCTTCAAATGCAGGCGAAACAAACGCTTTAGCTTCAAATCCATGCGAATCACATGATGTAGATTCAAATCAATGCGATGTAGAAGGTTTAGCTTCAAATTCATGCGAAACAAATGATTTAGCTTCAAATTCTTGCGATATAAGTGATATAGCTTCAAATGCTGGCGACACGAACGAGTTAGCTTCAAATCAATGCGAAACACATGATATACCTTCATATCAATGCGATGTAGATTGTTTAGCTTCAAATCCATGCGAAACAAATGATTTATCTTCAAATACTTGCGATATAAGTGATATAGCTTCAAATGCTGGCGAAATAATCGAGTTAGCTTCAAATCCATGCGAAACAAATGATTTAGCTTCAAATCAATGCGATGTAGAAGGTTTAGCTTCAAATCCATGCGAATCAAATGATTTAGCTTCAAATACTTGCGATATAAGTGATATAGTTTCAAATGCTGGCGAAATAACCGAGTTAGCTTCAAATGCATGCGAAACACATGATGTAGGTTCAAATCAAAGCGATGTAGAAGGATTAGATTCAAATCCATGTTAAACAAATGATTTTGATTCAAATAGTTGTGATTTAAGTGATATAGCTTCAAATGCAGGCGAAACAAACGCTTTAGCTTCAAATCCATGCGAATCACATAATTTAGCTTCAAATTCATGCGAAACACATGGTTTAGCTTTAAATTCATGCGAAACAAATGATTTAGTTTCAAATTCTTGCGATATAAGTGATATAGCTTCAAATGCTGGCGAAATAAACGATTTAGCTTCAAATCCATGCGGAACACATGATGTAGCTTCAAATCAATGCGATGTAGAAGGTTTAGCTTCAAATCCATGCGATTCAAATTTTTTAGCTTCAAATACTTGCGATATAAGTGATATTGCTTCAAATGCAGGCGAAACGAACGAGTTAGCTTCAAATCCATGCGGAACACATGATGTAGATTCAAATCAATGCGATGTAGAAGGTTTAGCCTCAAATCCATGCGATTCAAATGATTTAGCTTCAAATACTTGCGATATAAGTGATATTGCTTCAAATGCAGGCGAAACGAACGAGTTAGCTTCAAATCCATGCGAAACATATGATGTAGCATCAAATCAATGGGAGGTAGAAGGTTTGGCTTCAGATCATTGCGAAGCAAATGATTTAGCTTCAAATACTTGCGATATAAGCGATATAGCTTCAATTGCTGGCGAAATAATCGAGTTAGCTCCAAATCCATGCGAAACACATGATGTAGCTTCAAATCAATGCTATGTAGAAGGTTTAGCTTCAAATTCATGCGAAACAAATGATTAAGCTTCAAATACTTGCGATATAAGTGATATAGCTTCAAACGCAGGCGAAACGAACGAGTTAGCTTCAAATCAATGCGAAAGACATGATGTAGCTTAAAATCAATGCGATGTAGATTGTTTAGCTTCAAATCCATGCGGGACATATGATTTAGTTTCAAATACTTGCGATATAAGTGATATAGCTTCAAATGCTGGCGAAATAGACGAGTTGGCTTCTAATCCATGCGAAACACATGATGTAGCTTCAAATCAATGCGATGTAGATTGTTTAGCTTCAAATCCATGCGAATCAAATGATTTAGCTTCAAATGCTTGCGATATAAGTGATATAGCTTCAAATGCTGGAGAAATAACCGAGTTAGCTTCAAATGCATGCGAAACACATGATGTAGGTTCAAATCAAAGCGATGTAGAAGGATTAGTTTCAAATCCATGTTAAACAAATGATTTTGATTCAAATACTTGCGATATAAGTGGTCTAGCATCAACTGCTGGCGAAACTATCGAGATAGCTTCAAATCCATGCGAAACACATGATGTAGCTTCAAATCAATGCGATGTAGAAGGTTTAGCTTCAAATTCATGCGAAACAAATGATTTAGCTTCAAATTCTTGCGATATAAGTGATATAGCTTCAAATGCAGGCGAAATAAACGATTTAGCTTCAAATCCATGCGGAACACATGATGTAGATTCAAATCAATGCGATGTAGAAGGTTTAGCTTCGAATCCATGCGAATGAAATGATTTAGCTTCAAATACTTGCGATATAAGTGATATAGCTTCAAATGCAGGCGAAACGAGCGAGTTAGCTTCAAATCTATGCGAAACACATGATGTAGCTTCAAATCAATGCGATGTCGAAGGTTTAGCTTCAAATCCCTGCGAAACAAATGATTTAGCTTCAAATACTTGCGATATAAGTGATATAGTTTCAAATGCTGGCGAAATAATCGAGTTAGCTTGAAATCCATGCGAAACACATGATGTAGCTTCAAATCAATGCGATGTAGAAGGTTTAGCTTCAAATCCATGCGAATCAAATGATTTAGCTTCAAATACTTGCGAAATAAGTGATATAGTTTCAAATGCTGGCGAAATAATCGAGTTAGCTTCAAATCCATACGAAACATATGATGTAGCTTCAAATCAATTCGATGTAGATGGTTTAGAATCAAATCCATGCGAAACAAATGATTTAGCATCAAATACTTGCGATATAAGTGATATAATTTCAAATGCTGGCGAAATAATCGAGTTAGCTTCACATGCATGCGAAACACATGATGTAGGTTCAAATCAAAGCGATGTAGAAGGATTAGTTTCAAATCCATGTTAAACAAATGAATTAGCTTCAAATGCTTGCGATATAAGTGATATAGCTTCAAATGCAGGCGAAACGAACGAGTTAGCTTCAAATCCATGCGAAACACATGATGTAGCTTCAAATCAATGCGATGTCGAAGGTTTAGCTTCAAATCCCTACGAAACAAATGACTTAGCTTCAAATACTTGCGATATAAGTGATATAGTTTCAAATGCTGGCGAAATAATCGAGTTAGCTTCAAATCCATGCGAAACATAAGCTGTAGCATCAAATCAATGCGAGGTAGAAGGTATGGCTTCAGACCAATGCGAAACAAATGATTTAGCATCAAATACTTGCTATATAAGTGATATAGCTTCAAATGCTGGAGAAATAACCGAGTTAGCTTCAAATGCATGCGAAACACATGATGTAGGTTCAAATCAAAGCGATGTAGAAGGATTAGTTTCAAATCCATGTTAAACAAATGATTTTGATTCAAGTACTTGTGATTTAAGTGATATAGCATCAAATGCAGGCGAAACAAACGCTTTAGCTTCAAAACCATGCGAATCACATAATTTAGCTTCAAATTCATGCGAAACACATGGTTTAGCTTTAAATTCATGCGAAACAAATGATTTAGTTTCAAATACATGCGATATAAGTGATATAGCTTCAAATTCTGGCGAAATAAACCAGTTAGCTCCAAATCCATGCGAAACACATGATGTAGCTTCAAATCAATTCGATGTAGATGGTTTAGAATCAAAACCATGCGATACAAATGATTTAGCTTCAAATACTTGCCATATAAGTGATATAGCTTCAAATGCTGGCGAAATAACCGAGTTAGCTTCAAATGCATGCGAAACACATGATGTAGCTTCAAATCAATTCGATGTAGATGGTTTAGAATCAAAACCATGCGATACAAATGATTTAGCTTCAAATACTTGCGATATAAGTGATATAGCTTCAAATGCAGGCGAAACAAACGCTTTAGCTTCAAAACCATGCGAATCACATAATTTAGCTTCAAATTCATGCGAAACACATGGTTTAGCTTCAAATTCTTACGATATAAGTGATATAGCTTCAAATGCAGGCGAAATAAACGATTTAGCTTCCAATCCATGCCGAACACATGATGTAGCTTCAAATCAATGCGATGTAGAAGGTTTAGCTTCAAATCCATGCGAATCAAATGATTTAGCTTCAAATACTTGCGATATAAGTGATATAGCTTCAAATGCAGGCGATACGAACGAGTTAGCTTCAAATCCATGCGAAACACATGATGTATCTTCAAATAAATGCGATGTAGAAAATTAATCCTCAAATCCAAGCGAAACAAATGATTTAGCTTCAAATACTTGCGATATAAGTGATATAGCTTCAAATGCTGGCGCAATTAACGAGATAGCTTCATATCCATGCGAAACACATGATGTAGCTTCAAATCAATGCGATGTAGAAGTTTTAGCTTCAACTCCATGCGAAACAAATGATTTCGCTTCAAATACATGCGATATAAGTGTTATAGCTTCAAATGCTGGCGAACTAATCGAGTTAGCTTCAAATCCATGCGAAACAAATGATTTAGCTTCAAATACTTGCGATATAAGTGATATAGCTTCAAATGCTGGCGAAATAACCGAGTTAGCTTCAAATGCATGCGAAACACATGATGTAGGTTCAAATCAAAGCGATGTAGAAGGATTAGTTTCAAATCCATGTTAAACAAATGATTTTGATTCAAATACTTGTGATTTAAGTGATATAGCTTCAAATGCAGGCGAAACAAACGCTTTAGCTTCAAAACCATGCGAATCACATAATTTAGCTTCAAATTCATGCGAAACACATGGTTTAGCTTCAAATTCTTGCGATATAAGTGATATAGCTTCAAATTCAGGCGAAATAAACGATTTAGCTTCAAATCCATGTGGAACACATGATGTAGCTTCAAATCAATGCGATGTAGAAGGTTTAGCTTCAAATCCATGCGAAACATATGATGTAGCTTCAAATCAATTCGATGTAGATGGTTTAGAATCAAAACCATGCGAAACAAATGATTTAGCTTCAAATACTTGTGATATAAGTGATATAGCTTCAAATGCTGACGAAATAACCGAGTTAGCTTCAAATGCATGCGAAACACATGATGTAGGTTCAAATCAAAGCGATGTAGAAGGATTAGATTCAAATCCATGTTAAACAAATGATTTTGATTCAAATACTTGTGATTTAAGTGATATAGCTTCAAATGCAGGCGAAACAATCGCTTTAGCTTCAAATCCATGCGAATCACATAATTTAGCGTCAAATTCATTGCGAAACACATGGTTTAGCTTTAAATTCATGCGAAACAAATGATTTAGTTTCAAATACTTGCGATATAAGTGATATAGCTTCAAATGCTAGCGAAATAACCGAGTTAGCTTCAAATGCATGCGAAACACATGATGTAGCTTCAAATCAATGCGATGTAGAAGGTTTAGCTTCAAATTCATGCGAAACAAATGATTTAGCTTCAAATTCTTGCGATATAAGTGATATAGCTTCAAACGCAGACGAAATAAACGATTTAGCTTCAAATCCATGCGGAACACATGATGTAGCTTCAAATCAATGCGATGTAGAAGGTTTAGCTTCAAACCCATGCGAAACAAATGATTTAGCTTCAAATTCTTGCGATATAAGTGATATAGCTTCAAATGCAGGCGAAATAATCGAGTTAGCTTCAAATCCATACGAAACATATGATGTAGCTTCAAATCAATTCGATGTAGATGGTTTAGAATCAAATCCATGCGAAACAAATGATTTAGCATCAAATACTTGCGATATAAGTGATATAGCTTCAAATGCAGGCGAAACAATCGCTTTAGCTTCAAATCCATGCGAATCACATAATTTAGCGTCAAATTCATTGCGAAACATATGGTTTAGCTTTAAATTCATGCGAAACAAATGATTTAGTTTCAAATACTTGCGATATAAGTGATATAGCTTCAAATGCTAGCGAAATAACCGAGTTAGCTTCAAATGCATGCGAAACACATGATGTAGCTTCAAATCAATGCGATGTAGAAGGTTTAGCTTCAAATTCATGCGAAACAAATGATTTAGCTTCAAATTCTTGCGATATAAGTGATATAGCTTCAAACGCAGACGAAATAAACGATTTAGCTTCAAATCCATGCGGAACACATGATGTAGCTTCAAATCAATGCGATGTAGAAGGTTTAGCTTCAAACCCATGCGAAACAAATGATTTAGCTTCAAATTCTTGCGATATAAGTGATATAGCTTCAAATGCAGGCGAAATAAACGATTTAGCTCCAAATCCATGGGGAACACATGATGTAGCTTCAAATCAATGCGATGTAGAAGGTTTAGCTTCAAATCCATGCGAATCAAATGATTTAGCTTCAAATACTTGCGATATAAGTGATATAGCTTCAAATGCTGGCGAAACGAACGAGTTAGCTTCAAATCCCTGCGAAACACACGATGTTGCTTCAAATCAATGCGATGTCGAAGGTTTCGCTTCAAATCCCTGCGAAACAAATGATTTAGCTTCAAATACTAGCGATATAAGTGATATAGTTTCAAATGCTGGCGAAATAATCGAGTTAGCTTCTAATCCATGCGAAACATATGCTGTAGCATCAAATCAATGCGAGGTAGAAGGTTTGGCTTCAGACCAATGCGAAACAAATGATTTAGTTTCAAATACAAGCGAAACACATGGTTTAGCTTCAAATTCTTGCGAAACAAATGATTTAGTTTCAAATACATGCGATAAAAGTGATATAGCTTCAAATGCTGGAGAAATAAACGAGTTAGCTTCAAATCCATGCGAAACACATGATGTAGCTTCAAATCAATGCGATGTAGAAGGTTCAGCTACAAATCCATGTGAAACAAATGATTTAGCTTCAAATACTTGCGATATAAGTGATATAGTTTCAAATTCTGGCGAAATAACCGAGTTAGCTTCAAATGCATGCGAAACACATGATGTAGGTTCAAATCAAAGCGATGTAGAAGGATTAGTTTCAAATCCATGTTAAACAAATGATTTTGATTCAAATACTTGTGATTTAAGTGATATAGCTTCAAATGCAGGCGAAACAAACGCTTTAGCTTCAAAACCATGCGAATCACATAATTTAGCATCAAATTCATGCGAAACACATGGTTTAGCTTTAAATTCATGCGAAACAAATGATTTAGTTTCAAATACATGCGATATAAGTGATATAGCTTCAAATTCTGGCGAAATAAACCAGTTAGCTCCAAATCCATGCGAAACACATGATGTAGCTTCAAATCAATTCGATGTAGATGGTTTAGAATCAAATCCATGCGAAACAAATGATTTAGCTTCATATTCTTGCGATATAAGTGATATAGCTTCAAATGCTGGCGACACGAACGAGTTAGCTTCAAATCAATGCGAAACACATGATATACCTTCATATCAATGCGATGTAGATTGTTTAGCTTCAAATCCATGCGAAACAAATGATTTATCTTCAAATACTTGCGATATAAGTGATATAGCTTCAAATGCTGGCGAAATAATCGAGTTAGCTTCAAATCCATGCGAAACAATTGATTTAGCTTCAAATCAATGCGATGTGGAAGGTTTAGCTTCAAATCCATGCGAATCAAATGATTTAGCTTCAAATACTTGCGATATAAGTGATATAGTTTCAAATGCTGGCGAAATAACCGAGTTAGCTTCAAATGCATGCGAAACACATGATGTAGGTTCAAATCAAAGCGATGTAGAAGGATTAGATTCAAATCCATGTTAAACAAATGATTTTGATTCAAATACTTGTGATTTAAGTGATATAGCTTCAAATGCAGGCGAAACAAACGCTTTAGCTTCAAATCCATGCGGAACACATGATGTAGATTCAAATCAATGCGATGTAGAAGGTTTAGCTTCAAATCCATGCGAATCAAATGATTTAGCTTGAAATACTTGCGATATAAGTGATATAGCTTCAAATGCAGGCGAAACGAGCGTGTTAGCTTCAAATCTATGCGAAACACATGATGTAGCTTCAAATCAATGCGATGTAGAAGGTTTAGCTTCAAATCCATGGGAAACAAATGATTAAGCTTCAAATACTTGCGATATAAGTGATATAGCTTCAAATGCTGGCGACACGAACGAGTTAGCTTCAAATCAATGCGAAACACATGATATACCTTCATATAAATGCGATGTAGATTGTTTAGCTTCAAATCCATGCGAAACAAATTCTTGCGATATAAGCGATATAGCTTCAAATCCTGCGAAATAATCGAGTTAGCTTGAAATCCATGCGAAACATATGATGTAGCTTCAAATCAATGCGATGTAGAAGGTTTAGCTTCAAATTCATGCGAAACAAATGATTTAGCTTCAAATTCTTGCGATATAAGTGATATAGCTTCAAATGCAGGCGAAATAAACGATTTAGCTCCAAAACCATGGGGAACACATGATGTAGCTTCAAATCAATGCGATGTAGAAGGTTTAGCTTCAAAACCATGCGAATCATATGATTTAGCTTCAAATACTTGCGATATAAGTGATATAGCTTCAAATGCTGGCGAAACGAACGAGTTAGCTTCAAATCCCTGCGAAACACACGATGTTGCATCAAATCAATGCGATGTCGAAGGTTTCGCTTCAAATCCCTGCGAAACAAATGATTTAGCTTCAAATACTAGCGATATAAGTGATATAGTTTCAAATGCTGGCGAAATAATCGAGTTAGCTTCAAATCCATGCGAAACATATGCTGTAGCATCAAATCAATGCGAGGTAGAAGGTTTGGCTTCAGACCAATGCGAAACAAATGATTTAGTTTCAAATACAAGCGAAACACATGGTTTAGCTTCAAATTCTTGCGAAACAAATGATTTAGTTTCAAATACATGCGATAAAAGTGATATAGCTTCAAATGCTGGAGAAATAAACGAGTTAGCTTCAAATCCATGCGAAACACATGGTTTAGCTTTAAATTCATGCGAAACAAATGATTTAGTTTCAAATACATGCGATATAAGTGATATAGCTTCAAATGCTGGCGAAATAAACCAGTTAGCTCCAAATCCATGCGATACACATGATGTAGCTTCAAATCAATTCGATGTAGATGGTTTAGAATCAAATCCATGCGAAACAAATGATTTAGCTTCAAATACTTGCGATATAAGTGATATAGCTTCAAATGCTGGCGAACTAATCGAGTTAGCTTCTTATCCATGCGAAACACATGATGTAGCTTCAAATCAATGCGATGTAGAAGGTTTAGCTTCAAATCCATGGGAAACAAATGATTAAGCTTCAAATACTTGCGATATAAGTGATATAGCTTCAAATGCTGGCGACACGAACGAGTTAGCTTCAAATCAATGCGAAACACATGATATACCTTCATATCAATGCGATGTAGATTGTTTAGCTTCAAATCCATGAGAAACAAATGATTTATCTTCAAATACTTGCGATATAAGTGATATAGCTTCAAATGCAGGCGAAATAAACGATTTAGCTCCAAATCCATGCGGAACACATGATGTAGCTTCAAATCAATGCGATGTAGAAGGTTTAGCTTCAAATCCATGCGAATCAAATGATTTAGCTTCAAATACTTGCGATATAAGTGATATAGCTTGAAATGCTGGCGAAACGAACGAGTTAGCTTCAAATCTCTGCGAAACACATGATGTAGCTTCAAATCAATGCGATGTAGAAGGTTTAGCTTCAAATCCATGGGAAACAAATGATTAAGCTTCAAATACTTGCGATATAAGAGATATAGTTTCAAAGGCTGGCGAACTAATCGAGTTAGCTTCAAATCCATGCGAAACATATGCTGTAGCATCAAATCAATGCGAGGTAGAAGGTTTGGCTTCAGACCAATGCGAAACAAATGATTTAGTTTCAAATAGTAGCGATATAAGTGATATAGCTTCAAATGCTGGCGAAATAAACGAGTTAGCTACAAATCCATGCGAAACACATGATGTAGCTTCAAATCAATTCGATGTAGATGGTTTAAATTCAAATCCATGCGAAACAAATGATTTAGCTTCAAATACTTGCGATATAAGTGATATAACTTCAAATGCTGGCGAAATAACCGAGTTAGCTTCAAATGCATGCGAAACACATGATGTAGGTTCAAATCAAAGCGATGTAGAAGGATTAGTTTCAAATCCATGTTAAACAAATGATTTTGATTCAAATACTTGTGATTTAAGTGATATAGCTTCAAATGCAGGCGAAACAAACGCTTTAGCTTCAAAACCATGCGATTCACATAATTTAGCTTCAAATTCGTGCGAAACACATGGTTTCGCTTTAAATTCATGCGAAACAAATGATTTAGTTTCAAATACATGCGATAAAAGTGATATAGTTTCAAATTCTGGCGAAATAACCGAGTTAGCTTCAAATGCATGCGAAACACATGATGTAGGTTCAAATCAAAGCGATGTAGAAGGATTAGTTTCAAATTCATGTTAAACAAATGATTTTGATTCAAATACTTGTGATTTAAGTGATATAGCTTCAAATGCAGGCGAAACAAACGCTTTAGATTCAAAACCATGCGAATCACATAATTTAGCTTCAAATTCATGCGAAACACATGGTTTAGCTTTAAATTCATGCGAAACAAATGATTTAGTTTCAAATACATGCGATATAAGTGATATAGCTTCAAATTCTGGCGAAATAAACCAGTTAGCTCCAAATCCATGCGAAACACATGATGTAGCTTCAAATCAATTCGATGTAGATGGTTTAGAATCAAATCCATGCGAAACAAATGATTTAGCTTCAAATACTTGCGATATAAGTGATATAGCTTCAAATGCTGGCGAAATAACCGAGTTAGCTTCAAATGCATGCGAAACACATGATGTAGGTTCAAATCAAAGCGATGTAGAAGGATTAGTTTCAAATCCATGTTAAACAAATGATTTAGCTTCAAATACTTGCGATATAAGTGATATAGCTTCAAATGCAGGCGAAACGAGCGAGTTAGCTTCAAATCTATGCGAAACACATGATGTAGCTTCAAATCAATGCGATGTAGAAGGTTTAGCTTCAAATCCATGGGAAACAAATGATTAAGCTTCAAATACTTGCGATATAAGTGATATAGCTTCAAATGCTGGCGACACGAAGGAGTTAGCTTCAAATCAATGCGAAACACATGATATACCGTCATATAAATGCGATGTAGATTGTTTAGCTTCAAATCCATGCGAAACAAGTGTTTTATCTTCAAATACTTACGATATAAGTGATATAGCTTCAAATCCTGCGAAATAATCGAGTTAGCTTCAAATCCATGCGAAACAAATGATTTAGCTCCAAATACATGCGATATAAGCGATATAGCTTCTAATGCTGGCGAAATAATCGAGTTAGATTGACATCCATGCGAAACACATGATGTAGCTTCAAATCAATGCGATGTAGAAGGTTTAGCTTCAAATTCATGCGAAACAAATGATTTAGCTTCAAATTCTTGCGATATAAGTGATATAGCTTCAAATGCAGGCGAAATAAACGATTTAGCTCCAAATCCATGCGGAACACATGATGTAGCTTCAAATCAATGCGATGTAGAAGGTTTAGCTTCAAATCCATGCGAATCAAATGATTTAGCTTCAAATACTTGCGATATAAGTGATATAGCTTCAAATGCAGGCGAAACGAACGAGTTAGCTTCAAATCCATGCGAAACACATGATTTAGCTTCAAATCATTGCGATGTCGAAGGTTTAGCTTCAAATCCCTGCGAAACAAATGATTTAGCTTCAAATACTTGCGATATAAGTGATATAGTTTCAAATGCTGGCGAAATAATCGAGTTAGCTTCAAATCCATGTGAAACACATGATGTAGCTTCAAATCATCGCGATGTAGAAGGTTTCGCTTCAAATCCATGTGTAGCAATTTATTTAACTTCAAATACTTGCGATATAAGTGGTCTAGCAGCAAATGCTGGCGAAATAATCGAGATAGCTTCAAATCCATGCGAAACACATGATGTAGCTTCAAATCAATGCGATGTAGAAGGTTTAGCTTCAGATTCATGCGAAACAAATGATTTAGCTTCAAATTCTTGCGATATAAGTGATATAGATTCAAATGCTGGCGACACGAACGAGTTAGCTTCAAATCAATGCGAAACACATGATATACCTTCATATCAATGCGATGTAGATTCTTTAGCTTCAAATCCATGCGAAGCAAATGATTTATCTTCAAATACTTGCGATATAAGTGATATACCTTCAAATGCTGGCGAAATAATCGAGTTAGCTTCAAATCGATGCGAAACAAATGATTTAGCTTCAAATCAAAGCGATGTAGAAGGATTAGTTTCAAATCCATGTTAAACAAATGATTTTGATTCAAATACTTGCGATATAAGTGATATAGCTTCAAATGCTGGCGAAATAACCGAGATAGCTTCAAATGCATGCGAAACACATGATGTGGGTTCAAATCAAAGCGATGTAGAAGGATTAGTTTCAAATCCATGTTAAACAAATGATTTTGATTCAAATACTTGCGATATAAGTGATATAGCTTCAAATGCTGGCGAAATAACCGAGTTAGCTTCAAATGCATGCGAAACACATGATGTAGGTTCAAATCAAAGCGATGTAGAAGGATGAGTTTCAAATCCATGTTAAACAAATGATTTTGATTCAAATACTTGTGATTTAAGTGATATAGCTTCAAATGCAGGCGAAACAAACGCTTTAGCTTCAAAACCATGCGAATCACATAATTTAGCTTCAAATTCGTGCGAAACACATGGTTTAGCTTTAAATTCATGCGAAACAAATGATTTAGTTTCAAATACATGCGATAAAAGTGATATAGCTTCAAATGCTGGAGAAATAAACGAGTTAGCTTCAAATCCATGCGAAACACATGATGTAGCTTCAAATCAATGCGATGTAGAAGGTTTAGCTTCAGATTCATGCGAAACAAATGATTTAGCTTCAAATTCTTGCGATATAAGTGATATAGATTCAAATGCTGGCGACACGAACGAGTTAGCTTCAAATCAATGCGAAACACATGATATACCTTCATATCAATGCGATGTAGATTCTTTAGCTTCAAATCCATGCGAAGCAAATGATTTATCTTCAAATACTTGCGATATAAGTGATATAGCTTCAAATGCTGGCGAAATAACCGAGATAGCTTCAAATGCATGCGAAACACATGATGTAGGTTCAAATCAAAGCGATGTAGAAGGATTAGTTTCAAATCCATGTTAAACAAATGATTTTGATTCAGATACTTGCGATATAAGTGATATAGCTTCAAATGCTGGCGAAATAACCGAGTTAGCTTCAAATGCATGCGAAACACATGATGTAGGTTCAAATCAAAGCGATGTAGAAGGATTAGTTTCAAATCCATGTTAAACAAATGATTTTGATTCAAATACTTATGATTTAAGTGATATAGCTTCAAATGCAGGCGAAACAAACGCTTTAGCTTCAAAACCATGCGAATCACATAATTTAGCTTCAAATTCGTGCGAAACACATGGTTTAGCTTTAAATTCATGCGAAACAAATGATTTAGTTTCAAATACATGCGATAAAAGTGATATAGCTTCAAATGCTGGAGAAATAAACGAGTTAGCTTCAAATCCATGCGAAACACATGATGTAGATTCAAATCAATGCGATGTAGAAGGTTTAGCTTCAAATCCATGGGAAACAAATGATTAAGCTTCAAATACTTGCGATATAAGTGATATAGCTTCAAATGCTGGCGACACGAAGGAGTTAGCTTCAAATCAATGCGAAACACATGATATACCGTCATATAAATGCGATGTAGATTGTTTAGCTTCAAATCCATGCGAAACAAGTGTTTTATCTTCAAATAATTACGATATAAGTGATATAGCTTCAAATCCTGCGAAATAATCGAGTTAGCTTCAAATCCATGCGAAACAAATGATTTAGCTTCAAATACATGCGATATAAGCGATATAGCTTCTAATGCTGGCGAAATAATCGAGTTAGATTGACATCCATGCGAAACACATGATGTAGCTTCAAATCAATGCGATGTAGAAGGTTTAGCTTCAAATTCATGCGAAACAAATGATTTAGCTTCAAATTCTTGCGATATAAGTGATATAGCTTCAAATGCAGGCGAAATAAACGATTTAGCTCCAAATCCATGCGGAACACATGATGTAGCTTCAAATCAATGCGATGTTGAAGGTTTAGCTTCAAATCCATGCGAATCAAATGATTTAGCTTCAAATACTTGCGATATAAGTGATATAGCTTCAAATGCAGGCGAAACGAACGAGTTAGCTTCAAATCCATGCGAAACAAATGATTTAGTTTCAAATTCTTGCGATATAAGTGATATAGCTTCAAATGCTGGAGAAATAAACGAGTTAGCTTCAAATCCATGCGAAACACATGATGTAGATTCAAATCAATGCGATGTAGAAGGTTTAGCTTCAAATCCATGCGAATCAAATGATTTAGCTTCAAATACTTGCGATATAAGTGATATAGCTTCAAATGCAGGCGAAACGAACGAGTTAGCTTCAAATCCATGCGAAACAAATGATTTAGCTTCAAATCAATGCGATGTCGAAGGTTTAGCTTCAAATCCCTGCGAAACAAATGATTTAGCTTCAAATACTTGCGATATAAGTGATATAGTTTCAAATCAATGCGATGTAGAAGGTTTAGCTTCAAATTCATGCGAAACAAATGATTTAGCTTCAAATTCTTGCGATATAAGTGATATAGCTTCAAATGCAGGCGAAATAAACGATTTAGCTCCAAATCCATGCGGAACACATGATGTAGCTTCAAATCAATGCGATGTAGAAGGTTTAGCTTCAAATCCATGCGAATCAAATGATTTAGCTTCAAATACTTGCGATATAAGTGATATAGCTTCAAATGCAGGCGAAACGAACGAGTTAGCTTCAAATCCATGCGAAACACATGATTTAGCTTCAAATCAATGCGATGTCGAAGGTTTAGCTTCAAATCCCTGCGAAACAAATGATTTAGCTTCAAATACTTGCGATATAAGTGATATAGTTTCAAATGCTGGCGAAATAATCGAGTTAGCTTCATATCCATGCGAAACATATGCTGTAGCATCAAATCAATGCGAGGTAGAAGGTTTGGCTTCAGACCAATGCGAAACAAATGATTTAGTTTCAAATACTTGCGATATAAGTGATATAGCTTCAAATGCTGGCGAAATAAATGAGTTAGCGACAAATCCATGCGAAACACATGATGTAGCTTCAAATCAATTCGATGTAGATGGTTTAGAATCAAATCCATGCGAAACAAATGATTTAGCTTCAAATACTTGCGATATAAGTGATGCAGCTTCAAATGATGGCGAAATAACCGAGTTATCTTCAAATGCATGCGAAACACATGATGTAGGTTCAAATCAAAGCGATGTAGAAGGATTAGTTTCAAATCCATGTTAAACAAATGATTTTGATTCAAATACTTGTGATTTAAGTGATATAGCTTCAAATGCAGGTGAAATAACAGAGTTAGCTTCAAATCCATGCGAAACACATGATGTAGATTCAAATCAACTCGATGTAGATGGTTTAGAATCAAATCCATGGGAAACAAATGATTTTGATTAAAATACTTGTGATTTAAGTGATATAGCTTCAAATGCAGGCGAAACGAACGAGTTAGCTTCAAATCCATGCGAAACACATGATTTAGCTTCAAATCAATGCGATGTCGAAGGTTTAGCTTCAAATCCCTGCGAAACAAATGATTTAGCTTCAAATACTTGCGATATAAGTGATATAGTTTCAAATGCTGGCGAAATAATCGAGTTAGCTTCATATCCATGCGAAACATATGCTGTAGCATCAAATCAATGCGAGGTAGAAGGTTTGGCTTCAGACCAATGCGAAACAAATGATTTAGTTTCAAATACTTGCGATATAAGTGATATAGCTTCAAATGCTGGCGAAATAAATGAGTTAGCGACAAATCCATGCGAAACACATGATGTAGCTTCAAATCAATTCGATGTAGATGGTTTAGAATCAAATCCATGCGAAACAAATGATTTAGCTTCAAATACTTGCGATATAAGTGATGCAGCTTCAAATGATGGCGAAATAACCGAGTTATCTTCAAATGCATGCGAAACACATGATGTAGGTTCAAATCAAAGCGATGTAGAAGGATTAGTTTCAAATCCATGTTAAACAAATGATTTTGATTCAAATACTTGTGATTTAAGTGATATAGCTTCAAATGCAGGTGAAATAACAGAGTTAGCTTCAAATCCATGCGAAACACATGATGTAGATTCAAATCAACTCGACGTAGATGGTTTAGAATCAAATCCATGGGAAACAAATGATTTTGATTAAAATACTTGTGATTTAAGTGATATAGCTTCAAATGCAGGCGAAACAAACGCTTTAGCTTCAAAACCATGCGAATCACATAATTTAGCTTCAAATTCATGCGAAACAAATGATTTAGTTTCAAATACATGCGATAAAAGTGATATAGCTTCAAATGCTGGAGAAATAAACGAGTTAGCTTCAAATCCATGCGAAACACATGATGTAGATTCAAATCAATGCGATGTAGAAGGTTTAGCTTCAAATCCATGGGAAACAAACGATTAAGCTTCAAATACTTGCGATATAAGTGATATAGCTTCAAATGCTGGCGACACGAAGGAGTTAGCTTCAAATCAATGCGAAACACATGATATACCGTCATATAAATGCGATGTAGATTGTTTAGCTTCAAATCCATGCGAAACAAGTGTTTTATCTTCAAATACTTACGATATAAGTGATATAGCTTCAAATCCTGCGAAATAATCGAGTTAGCTTCAAATCCATGCGAAACAAATGATTTAGCTTCAAATACATGCGATATAAGCGATATAGCTTCTAATGCTGGCGAAATAATCGAGTTAGATTGACATCCATGCGAAACACATGATGTAGCTTCAAATCAATGCGATGTAGAAGGTTTAGCTTCAAATTCATGCGAAACAAATGATTTAGCTTCAAATTCTTGCGATATAAGTGATATAGCTTCAAATGCAGGCGAAATAAACGATTTAGCTCCAAATCCATGCGGAACACATGATGTAGCTTCAAATCAATGCGATGTAGAAGGTTTAGCTTCAAATCCATGCGAATCAAATGATTTAGCTTCAAATACTTGCGATATAAGTGATATAGCTTCAAATGCAGGCGAAACGAACGAGTTAGCTTCAAATCCATGCGAAACACATGATGTATCTTCAAATAAATGCGATGTAGAAAATTAATCCTCAAATCCAAGCGAAACAAATGATTTAGCTTCAAATACTTGCGATATAAGTGATATAGCTTCAAATGCTGGCGCAATTAACGAGATAGCTTCATATCCACGCGAAACACATGATGTAGCTTCAAATCAATGCGATGTAGAAGTTTTAGCTTCAACTCCATGCGAAACAAATGATTTCGCTTCAAATACAGGCGATATAAGTGTTATAGCTTCAAATGCTGGCGAACTAATCGAGTTATCTTCAAATCCATGCGAAACACATGATGTAGCTTCAAATCAATGCGATGTAGAAGGTTTAGCTTCAAATCCATGGGAAACAAATGATTTAGCTTCTAATACTTGCGATATAAGTGATATAGTTTATAATGCTGGCGAAATAATCGAGTTAGCTTCAAATCCATGCGAAACATATGCTGTAGCATCAAATCAATGCGAGGTAGAAGGTTTGGCTTCAGACAAATGCGAAACAAATGATTTAGTTTCAAATACTTGCGATATAAGTGATACAGCTTCAAATGCTGGCGAAATAAACGAGTTAGCGACAAATCCATGCGAAACACATGATGTAGCTTCAAATCAATTCGATGTAGATGAATTAGAATCAAATCCATGAGACACAAATGATTTAGCTACAAATACCTGCGATATAAGTGATACAGCTTCAAATGATGGCTAAATAACCGAGTTATCTTCAAATGCATGCGAAACACATGATGTAGGTTCAAATCAAAGCGATGTAGTAGGATTAGCTTCAAATCCATGCGAAACACATGATGTAGCTTCAAATCATTGCGATGTAGAAGGTTTAGCTTCAAATCCATGGGAAACAAATGATTTAGCTTCTAATACTTGCGATATAAGTGATATAATTTCAAATGCTGGCGAAATAATCGAGTTAGCTTCAAATCCATGCGAAACATATGCTGTAGCAACAAATCAATGCGAGGTAGAAGGTTTGGCTTCAGACCAATGCGAAACAAATGATTTAGCATCAAATACTTGCGATATAAGTGATATGGCTTCAAATGCTGGAAAAATAACCGAGTTAGCTTCAAATGCATGCGAAACACATGATGTAGGTTCAAATCAAATCGATGTAGAAGGATTAGTTTCAAATCCATGTTAAACAAATGATTTTGATACAATTACTTGTGATTTAAGTGATATAGATTCAAATGCAGGCGAAACAAACGCTTTAGCTTCAAATCCATGCGAATCACATAATTTAGCTTCAAATTCATGCGAAACACATGGTTTAGCTTTAAATTCATGCGAAACAAATGATTTAGTTTCAAATACTTGCGATATAAGTGATATAGCTTCAAATGCTGGCGAAATAAACGAATTAGCTCCAAATCCATGCGAAACACATGATGTAGCTTCAAATCAATTCGATGTAGATGGTTTAGAATCAACTCCATGCGAAACAAATGATTTAGCTTCAAATACATGCGATATAAGTGATATAGCTTCAAATGCTGGAGAAATAACCGAGTTAGCTTCAAATCCATGTGAAACACATGATGTAGGTTCAAATCAAAGCGATGCAGAAGGATTAGTTTCAAATCGATGTTAAACAAATGATTTTGATTCAAATACTTGCGATAAAAGTGATATAGCTTCAAATGCTGGCGAAATAACGGAGTTAGCTTCAAATGCATGCGAAACACATGATGTAGGTTCATATCAAAGCGATGTAGAAGGATTAGTTTCAAATGCATGTTAAACAAATGATTTTGATTCAAATACTTGTGATTTAAGTGATATAGCTTCAAATGCAGGCGAAACAAACGCCTTAGCTTCAAATCCATGCGAATCACATAATTTAGCTTCAAATCCATGCGAATCACATAATTTTGCTTCAAATTCATGCGATACACATGGTTTAGATTTAAATTCATGCGAAACAAATGATTTAGTTTCAAATACTTGCGATATAAGTGATATAGCTTCAAATGCTGGCGAAATAAACGAGTTAGCTCCAAATCCATGCGACACACATGATGTAGCTTCAAATCAATTCGATGTAGATGGTTTAGAATCAAATCCATGCGAAACAAATGATTTAGCTTCAAATACTTGCGATATAAGTGATATAGCTTCAAATGCTGGCGAAATAACCGAGTTAGCTTCAAATGCATGCGAAACACATGATGTATGTTCAAATCAAAGCGATGTAGAAGGATTAGTTTCAAATCCATGTTAAACAAATGATTTTGATTCAAATACTTGTGATTTAAGTGATATAGCTTCAAATGCAGGCGAAATAAACGATTTAGCTTCAAATCCATGCGGAACACATGATGTAGCTTCAAATCAATGCCATGTAGAAGGTTTAGCTTCAAATCCATGCGAATCAAATGATTTAGCTTCAAATACTTGCGATATAGGTGATATAGCTTCAAATGCAGGCGAAACGAACGAGTTAGCTTCAAAGCCATGCGAAACACATGATGTATCTTCAAATAAATGCGATGTAGAAGGTTTGGCTACAGATCCATGCGAAACAAATGATTTGGCTTCAAATACTTGTCATATAAGTGATATAGCTTCAAATGCAGGCGAAAAGAACGAGTTAGCTTCAAATCAATGCGAAACACATGATATACCTTCATATCAATGCGATGTAGAATGTTTAGCTTCAAATCCATGCGAAACAAATGATTTAGCTTCAAATACTTGCGATATAAGTGATATAGCTTCAAATGCTGGCGAAATAACCGAGTTACCTTCAAATCCATGCGAAACACATGATGTAGCTTCAAATCAACGCGATGTAGAAGGTGTAGCTTCAAATCCATGTGTAGCAAGTGATTTAACTTCAAATACTTGCGATCTAAGTGGTCTAGCATCAAATGCTTGCGAAATAAACGAGTTAGTTTCAAATCAATGCGAAACACATGATATAGCTTCAAACCAATGCGATGTAGAAGGATTGGCTTCAGATCCATGCGAAACAACTGATTTAGCTTCAAATACTTGCGATTTAAGTGATATAGCTTCAAATGCTGGCGAAACAAACGAGTTAGTTAGCTTCAAATCCATGCGAAACACATGATGTAGCTTCAAATCAACGCGATGTAGAAGGTGTAGCTTCAAATCCATGTGTTGCAAGTGATTTAAATTCAAATACTTGCGATCTAAGTGGTCTAGCATCAAATGCTTGCGAAATAATCGAGTTAGCTTCAAATCCATGCGAACCACATGATGTAGCTTCAAATCAATGCGACGTAGAAGGTTTCGCTTCAAATCCATGCGAAATATATGCTGTAGCATGAAATCAATGCGAGGTAGAAGGTTTGGCTTCAGACCAATGCGAAACAAATGATTTAGCATCAAATACTTGCGACATAAGTGATATAGCTTCAAATGCTGGCGAAATAAACGAGTTAGCGACAAATCCATGCGAAACACATGATGTAGCTTCAAATCAATTCGATGTAGATGGTTTAGAATCAAATCCATGCGAAACAAATGATTTAGCTTCAAATACTTGCGATATAAGTGATACAGCTTCAAATGATGGCGAAATAACCGAGTTATCTTCAAATGCATGCGAAACACATGATGTAGGTTCAAATCAAAGCGATGTAGAAGGATTAGTTTCCAATCCATGTTAAACAAATGATTTTGATTCAAATACTTGTGATTTAAGTGATATAGCTTCAAATGCAGGCGAAACAAACGCTCTAGCTTCAAAACCATGCGACTCACATAATTTAGCTTCAAATTCATGCGAAACACATGGTTTAGCTTCAAATTCTTGCGATATAAGTGATATAGCTTCAAATTCAGGCGAAATAAACGATTTAGCTTCAAATCCATGTGGAACAAATGATGTAGCTTCAAATCAATGCGATGTAGAAGGTTTAGCTTCAAATCCATGCGAAACAAATGATTTAGCTTCAAATACTTGTGATATACATGATTTAGATTCAACTGCATACGAAACTAACGAGTTAGCTTCAAATCCAAGCGAAACACATGATGTATCTTCAAATTAATGCGATGAAGAAAATTAATCCTCAAATCCAAGCGAAACACATGATGTAGCTTCAAATCAATGCGATGTAGAAGGTTTAGCTTCAAATTCATGCGAAACAAATGATTTAGCTTCAAATTATTGCGATATAAGTGATACAGCATCAAATGCAGGCGAAATAAACGATTTAGCTTCAAATCCATGCGGAACACATGATGTAGCTTCAAATCAATGCGATGTAGAAGGTTTAGCTTCAAATCCATGCGAAACAAATGATTTAGCTTCAAATACTTGTGATATACATGATTTAGATTCAACTGCATACGTAACTAACGAGTTAGCTTCAAATCCAAGCGAAACACATGATGTATCTTCAAATTAATGCGATGAAGAAAATTAATCCTCAAATCCAAGCGAAACAAATGATTTAGCTTCTAATACTTGCGATATAAGTGATATAGCTTCAAATGCTGGCGCAATTAACGAGATAGCTTCAAATCCATGCGAAACAAATGATTTAGCTTCAAATACTTGTGATATACATGATTTAGATTCAACTGCATACGAAACTAACGAGTTAGCTTCAAATCCAATCGAAACACATGATGTATCTTGAAATTAATGCGATGTAGAAAATTAATCCTCAAATCCAAGCGAAACAAATGATTTAGCATCAAATATTTGCGATACAAGTGATATAGCTTGAAATGCTGGCGCAATTAACGAGATAGCTTCATATCCATGCGTAACACATGATGTAGCTTCAAATCATCCTGATGTACAAGGTTTCGCTTCAAATCCATTTGTAGCAATTTATTTAACTTCAAATACTTGCGATATAAGTGGTCTAGCAGCAAATGCTGGCGAAATAATCGAGATAGCTTCAAATCCATGCGAAACAAATGATTTAGCTTCAAATACATGCGATATAAGTGATATAGCTTCAAATGCTGGCGAAATAAACGAGTTAGCTCCAAATCCATGCGACACACATGATGTAGCTTCAAATCAATTCGATGTAGATGGTTTAGAATCAAATCCATGCGAAACAAATGATTTAGCTTCAAATACTTGCGATATAAGTGATATAGCTTCAAATGCTGGCAAGATAACCGAGTTAGCTTCAAATCCATGCGAAACACATGATGTAGATTCAAATCAATGCGATGTAGAAGGTTTAGCTTCAAATTCATGCGAAACAAATGATTTAGCTTCAAATTCTTGCGATATAAGTGATATAGCTTCAAATGCAGGCGAAATAAACGATTTAGCTCCAAATCCATGCGGAACACATGATGTAGCTTCAAATCAATGCGATGTAGAAGGTTTAGCTTCAAATTCATGCGAAACAAATGATTTAGCTTCAAATTCTTGCGATATAAGTGATATAGCTTCAAATGCAGGCGAAATAAACGATTTAGCTCCAAATCCATGCGGAACACATGATGTAGCTTCAAATCAATGCGATGTAGAAGGTTTAGCTTCAAATCCATGCGAATCAAATGATTTAGCTTCAAATACTTGCGATATAAGTGTTATAGCTTCAAATGCTGGCGAACTAATCGAGTTAGCTTCAAATCCATGTGAAACACATGATGTAGCTTCAAATCAATGCGATGTAGAAGGTTTAGCTTCAAATCCATGCGAATCAAATGATTTAGCTTCAAATACTTGCGATATAAGTGATATAGCTTCAAATGCAGGCGAAACGAACGAGTTAGCTTCAAATCCATGCAAAACACATGATGTAGTTTCAAATCAATGCGATGTCGATGGTTTAGCTTCAAATCCCTGCGAAACAAATGATTTAGCTTCAAATACATGCGATATAAGTGATATAGTTTCAAACGCTGGCGAAATAATCGAGTTAGCTTCAAATCCATGCGAAACACATGATGTAGATTCAAATCAATGCGATGTAGAAGGTTTAGCTTCAAATCCATGGGAAACAAATGATTAAGCTTCAAATACTTGCGATATAAGTGATATAGCTTCAAATGCAGGTGAAACGAGCGAGTTAGCTTCAAATCTATGCGAAACACATGATGTAGCTTCAAATCAATGCGATGTAGAAGGTTTAGCTTCAAATCCATGCGAATCAAATGATTTGGCTTCAAATACTTGCGATATAAGTGATATAGCTTCAAATGCAGGCGAAACGAACGAGTTAGCTTCAAATCCATGCGAAACACATGATGTAGTTTCAAATCAATGCGATGTCGAAGGTTTAGCTTCAAATCCCTGCGAAACAAATGATTTAGCTTCAAATACTTGCGATATAAGTGATATAGTTTCAAATGCTGGCGAAATAATCGAGTTAGCTTCATATCCATGCGAAACATATGCTGTAACATCAAATCAATGCGAGGTAGAAGGTTTGGCTTCAGACCAATGCGAAACAAATGATTTAGTTTCAAATACTTGCGATATAAGTGATATAGCTTCAAATGCTGGCGAAATAAACGAGTTAGCTTCAAATCCATGCGAAACACATGATGTATCTTCAAATAAATGCGATGTAGAAAATTAATCCTCAAATCCAAGCGAAACAAATGATTTAGCTTCAAATACTTGCGATATAAGTGATATAGCTTCAAATGCTGGCGCAATTAACGAGATAGCTTCATATCCATGCGAAACACATGATGTAGCTTCAAATCAATGCGATGTAGAAGTTTTAGCTTCAACTCCATGCGAAACAAATGATTTCGCTTCAAATACATGCGATATAAGTGTTATAGCTTCAAATGCCGGCGAACTAATCGAGTTAGCTTCAAATCCATGCGAAACACATGATGTAGCTTCAACTCAATGCGATGTAGAAGGTTTAGCTTCAAATCCATGGGAAACAAATGATTTAGCTTCTAATACTTGCGATATAAGTGATATAGTTTCAAATGCTGGCGAAATAATCGAGTTAGCTTCAAATCCATGCGAAACATATGCTGTAGCATCAAATCAATGCGAGGTAGAAGGTTTGGCTTCAGACCAATGCGAAACACATGATTTAGTTTCAAATACTTGCGATATAAGTGATACAGCTTCAAATGCTGGCGAAATAAACGAGTTAGCGACAAATCCATGCGAAACACATGATGTAGCTTCAAATCAATGCGATGTAGAAGGTTTAGCTTCAACTCCATGCGAAACAAATGATTTCGCTTCAAATACATGCGATATAAGTGTTATAGCTTCAAATGCAGGCGAAATAAACGATTTAGCTCCAAATCCATGCGGAACACATGATGTAGCTTCAAATCAATGCGATGTAGAAGATTTAGCTTCAAATCCATGCGAATCAAATGATTTAGCTTCAAATACTTGCGATATAAGTGATATAGCTTCAAATGCAGGCGAAACGAACGAGTTAGCTTCAAATCCATGCGAAACACATGATGTAGTTTCAAATCAATGCGATGTCGAAGGTTTAGCTTCAAATCCCTGCGAAACAAATGATTTAGCTTCAAATACTTGCGATATAAGTGTTATAGCTTCAAATGCTGGCGAACTAATCAAGTTAGCTTCAAATCCATGTGAAACACATGATGTAGCTACAAATCATCGCGATGTAGAAGGTTTCGCTTCAAATCCATTTGTAGCAATTTATTTAACTTCAAATACTTGCGATATAAGTGGTCTAGCAGCAAATGCTGGCGAAATAAACGAGTTAGCTTCAAATCCATGCGAAACACATGATGTATCTTCAAATAAATGCGATGTAGAAAATTAATCCTCAAATCCAAGCGAAACAAATGATTTAGCTTCAAATACTTGCGATATAAGTGATATAGCTTCAAATGCTGGCGCAATTAACGAGATAGCTTCATATCCATGCGAAACACATGATGTAGCTTCAAATCAATGCGATGTAGAAGTTTTAGCTTCAACTCCATGCGAAACAAATGATTTCGCTTCAAATACATGCGATATAAGTGTTATAGCTTCAAATGCCGGCGAACTAATCGAGTTAGCTTCAAATCCATGCGAAACACATGATGTAGCTTCAACTCAATGCGATGTAGAAGGTTTAGCTTCAAATCCATGGGAAACAAATGATTTAGCTTCTAATACTTGCGATATAAGTGATATAGTTTCAAATGCTGGCGAAATAATCGAGTTAGCTTCAAATCCATGCGAAACATATGCTGTAGCATCAAATCAATGCGAGGTAGAAGGTTTGGCTTCAGACCAATGCGAAACACATGATTTAGTTTCAAATACTTGCGATATAAGTGATACAGCTTCAAATGCTGGCGAAATAAACGAGTTAGCGACAAATCCATGCGAAACACATGATGTAGCTTCAAATCAATGCGATGTAGAAGGTTTAGCTTCAACTCCATGCGAAACAAATGATTTCGCTTCAAATACATGCGATATAAGTGTTATAGCTTCAAATGCAGGCGAAATAAACGATTTAGCTCCAAATCCATGCGGAACACATGATGTAGCTTCAAATCAATGCGATGTAGAAGATTTAGCTTCAAATCCATGCGAATCAAATGATTTAGCTTCAAATACTTGCGATATAAGTGATATAGCTTCAAATGCAGGCGAAACGAACGAGTTAGCTTCAAATCCATGCGAAACACATGATGTAGTTTCAAATCAATGCGATGTCGAAGGTTTAGCTTCAAATCCCTGCGAAACAAATGATTTAGCTTCAAATACTTGCGATATAAGTGTTATAGCTTCAAATGCTGGCGAACTAATCAAGTTAGCTTCAAATCCATGTGAAACACATGATGTAGCTACAAATCATCGCGATGTAGAAGGTTTCGCTTCAAATCCATTTGTAGCAATTTATTTAACTTCAAATACTTGCGATATAAGTGGTCTAGCAGCAAATGCTGGCGAACTAATCGAGTTAGCTTCAAATCCATGCGAAACACATGATGTAGCTTCAAATCAATGCGATGTAGAAGGTTTAGCTTCAAATTCATGCGAAACAAATGATTTAGCTTCAAATTCTTGCGATATAAGTGATATAGCTTCAAATGCAGGCGAAATAAACGATTTAGCTCCAAATCCATGCGTAACACATGATGTAGCTTCAAATCAATGCGATGTAGAACGTTTAGCTTCAAATCCATGCGAATCAAATGATTTAGCTTCAAATACTTGCGATATAAGTGATATAGCTTCAAATGCAGGCGAAACGAACGAGTTAGCTTCAAATCCATGCGAAACACATGATGTAGTTTCAAATCAATGCGATGTCGAAGGTTTAGCTTCAAATCCCTGCGAAACAAATGATTTAGCTTCAAATACTTGCGATATAAGTGATATAGTTTCAAATGCTGGCGAAATAATCGAGTTAGCTTCATATCCATGCGAAACATATGCTGTAACATCAAATCAATGCGAGGTAGAAGGTTTGGCTTCAGACCAATGCGAAACAAATGATTTAGTTTCAAATACTTGCGATATAAGTGATATAGCTTCAAATGCTGGCGAAATAAACGAGTTAGCTTCAAATCCATGCGAAACACATGATGTATCTTCAAATAAATGCGATGTAGAAAATTAATCCTCAAATCCAAGCGAAACAAATGATTTAGCTTCAAATACATGCGATATAAGTGTTATAGCTTCAAATGCTGGCGAACTAATCGAGTTAGCTTCAAATCCATGCGAAACACATGATGTAGCTTCAAATCAATGCGATGTAGAAAGTTTAGCTTCAAATCCATGGGAAACAAATGATTTAGCTTCTAATACTTGCGATATAAGTGATATAGTTTCAAATGCTGGCGAAATAATCGAGTTAGCTTCAAATCCATGCGAAACATATGCTGTAGCATCAAATCAATGCGAGGTAGAAGGTTTGGCTTCAGACCAATGCGAAACAAATGATTTAGTTTCAAATACTTGCGATATAAGTGATACAGCTTCAAATGCTGGCGAAATAAACGAGTTAGCGACAAATCCATGCGAAACACATGATGTAGCTTCAAATCAATGCGATGTAGAAGGTTTAGCTTCAACTCCATGCGAAACAAATGATTTCGCTTCAAATACATGCGATATAAGTGTTATAGCTTCAAATGCTGGCGAACTAATCGAGTTAGCTTCAAATCCATGTGAAACACATGATGTAGCTTCAAAACATCGCGATGTAGAAGGTTTCGCTTCAAATCCATTTGTAGCAATTTATTTAACTTCAAATACTTGCGATATAAGTGGTCTAGCAGCAAATGCTGGCGAAATAATCGAGATAGCTTCAAATCCATGCGAAACACATGATGTAGCTTCAAATGAATGCGATGTAGAAGGTTTAGCTTCAAATTCATGCGAAACAAATGATTTAGCTTCAAATTCTTGCGATATAAGTGATATAGCTTCAAATGCTGGCGACACGAACGAGTTAGCTTCAAATCAATGCGAAACACATGATATACGTTCATATCAATGCGATGTAGATTGTTTACCTTCAAATCCATGCGAAACAAATGATTTATCTTCAAATACTTGCGATATAAGTGATATAGCTTCAAATGCTTGCGAAATAATCGAGTTAGCTTCAAATCCATGTGAAACACATGATGTAGCTTCAAATCATCGCGATGTAGAAGGTTTCGCTTCAAATCCATGTGTAGCAATTTATTTAACTTCAAATACTTGCGATATAAGTGGTCTGGCAGCAAATGCTGGCGAAATAATCGAGTTAGCTTCAAATCCATGCGAAACATATGCTGTAGCATCAAATCAAAGCGAGGTAGAACGTTTGGCTTCAGACCAATGCGAAACAAATGATTTAGTTTCAAATACTTGCGATATAAGTGATATAGCTTCAAATGCTGGCGAAATAAACGAGTTAGCGACAAATCCATGCGAAACACATGATATAGCTTCAAATCAATTCGATGTAGATGGTTTAGAATCAAATCCATACGAAACAAATGATTTAGCTTCAAATACTTGCGATATAAGTGATATAGCTTCAAATGCTGGCGAAATAATCGAGTTAGCTTCAAATGCATTCGAAACACATGATGTAGGTTCAAATCAATGCGATGTAGAAGGTTTAGCTTCAAATCCATGCGAATCAAATGATTTAGCTTCAAATACTTGCGATATAATTGATATAGCTTCAAATGCAGGCGAAACGAACGAGTTAGCTTCAAATCCATGCGAAACACATGTTGTAGCTTCAAATCAATGCAATGTCGAAGGTTTAGCTTCAAATCCCTGCGAAACAAATGATTTAGCTTCAAATACTTGCGATATAAGTGATATAGTTTCAAATGCTGTCGAAATAATCGAGTTAGCTTCAAATCCATGCGAAATATATGCTGTAGCATGAAATCAATGCGAGGTAGAAGGTTTGGCTTCAGACCAATGCGAAACAAATGATTTAGCATCAAATACTTGCGACATAAGTGATATAGCTTCAAATGCTGGCGAAATAAACGAGTTAGCGACAAATCCATGCGAAACACATGATGTAGCTTCAAATCAATTCGATGTAGATGGTTTAGAATCAAATCCATGCGAAACAAATGATTTAGCTTCAAATACTTGCGATATAAGTGATACAGCTTCAAGGGATGGCGAAATAACCGAGTTATCTACAAATGCATGCGAAACACATGATGTAGGTTCAAATCAAAGCGATGTAGAAGGATTAGTTTCCAATCCATGTTAAACAAATGATTTTGATTCAAATACTTGTGATTTAAGTGATATAGCTTCAAATTCAGGCGAAATAAACGATTTAGCTTCAAATCCATGTGGAACACATGATGTAGCTTCAAATCAATGCGATGTACAAGGTTTAGCTTCAAATCCATGCGAAACAAATGATTTAGCTTCAAATACTTGTGATATACATGATTTAGATTCAACTGCATACGAAACTAACGAGTTAGCTTCAAATCCAAGCGAAACACATGATGTATCTTCACATTAATGCGATGAAGAAAATTAATCCTCAAATCCAAGCGAAACACATGATGTAGCTTCAAATCAATGCGATGTAGAAGGTTTAGCTTCAAATCAATGCGATGTAGAAGGTTTAGCTTCAAATTCATGCGAAACAAATGATTTAGCTTCAAATTCTTGCGATATAAGTGATATAGCTTCAAATGCAGGCGAAATAAACGATTTAGCTTCAAATCCATGCGGAACATATGATGTAGCTTCAAATCAATGCGATGTAGAAGGTTTAGCTTCAAATCCATGCGAAACAAATGATTTAGCTTCAAATACTTGCGATATAAGTGATATAGCTTCAAATGCTGGCGACACGAAGGAGTTAGCTTCAAATCAATGCGAAACACATAATTTAGCTTCAAATTCATGCGAAACACATGGTTTAGCTTCAAATTCTTGCGATATAAGTGATATAGCTTCAAATTCAGGCGAAATAAACGATTTAGCTTCAAATCCATGTGGAACACATGATGTAGCTTCAAATCAATGCGATGTAGAAGGTTTAGCTTCAATTTCATGCGAAACAAATGATTTAGTTTCAAATACTTGCGATATAAGTGATATAGCTTCAAATGCTGGCGAAATAACCGAGTTAGCTTCAAATGCATGCGAAACACATGATGTAGGTTCAAATCAAAGCGATGTAGAAGGATTAGTTTCAAATCCATGCGAATCAAATGATTTAGCTTCAAATACTTGCGATATAGGTGATATAGCTTCAAATGCAGGCGAAACGAACGAGTTAGCTTCAAATCCATGCGAAACACATGATGTAGCTTCAAATCAATGCGATGTCGAAGGTTTAGCTTCAAATCCCTGCGAAACAAATGATTTAGCTTCAAATACTTGCGATATAAGTGATATAGTTTCTAATGCTGACGAAATAATCGAGTTAGCTTCAAATCCATGCGAAACATATGCTGTAGCATCAAATCAATGCGAAGTAGAAGGTTTGGCTTCAGACCAATGCGAAACAAATGATTTAGCATCAAATACTTGCGATATAAGTGATATGGCTTCAAATGGTGGAAAAATAACCAAGTAAGCTTCAAATCCATGCGAATCACATAACTTAGCTTCAAATTCATGCGAAACACATGGTTTAGCTTTAAATTCATAGGAAACAAATGATTTAGTTTCAAATACTTGCGATATAAGTGATATAGCTTCAAATGCTGGCGAAATAAACGAATTAGCTCCAAATCCATGCGAAACACATGATGTAGCTTCAAATCAATTCGATGTAGATGGTTTAGAATCAACTCCATGCGAAACAAATGATTTCGCTTCAAATACTTGCGATATAAGTGTCATTGCTTCAAATGCTGGCGAAGTAATCGAGTTAGCTTCAAATCCATGCGAAACACATGATGTAGCTTCAAATCAATGCGATGTAGAAGGTTTAGCTTCAAATCCCTGCGAAACAAATGATTTAGCTTCAAATACTTGCGATATAAGTGATATAGTTTCTAATGCTGACGAAATAATCGAGTTAGCTTCAAATCCATGCGAAACATATGCTGTAGCATCAAATCAATGCGAGGTAGAAGGTTTGGCTTCAGACCAATGCGAAACAAATGATTTAGCATCAAATACTTGCGATATAAGTGATATGGCTTCAAATGGTGGAAAAATAACCGAGTTAGCTTCAAATCCATGCGAATCACATAATTTAGCTTCAAATTCATGCGAAACACATGGTTTAGCTTTAAATTCATAGGAAACAAATGATTTAGTTTCAAATACTTGCGATATAAGTGATATAGCTTCAAATGCTGGCGAAATAAACGAGTTAGCTTCAAATCCATGCGAAACAAATGATTTAGCTTCAAATTCTTGCGATATAAGTGATATAGCTTCAAATGCAGGCGAAATAAACGATTTAGCTTCTAATCCATGCGGAACACATGATGTAGCTTCAAATCAATGCGATGTAGAAGGTTCAGCTCCAAATCCATGCGAATCAAATGATTTAGCTTCAAATACTTGCGATATAGGTGATATAGCTTCAAATGCAGTCGAAACGAACGAGTTAGCTTCAAATCCATGCGAAACACATGATGTAGCTTCAAATCAATGCAATGTCGAAGGTTTAGCTTCAAATCCCTGCGAAACAAATGATTTAGCTTCAAATACTTGCGATATAAGTGATATAGTTTCAAATGCTGTCGAAATAATCGAGTTAGCTTCAAATCCATGCGAAATATATGCTGTAGCATGAAATCAATGCGAGGTAGAAGGTTTGGCTTCAGACCAATGCGAAACAAATGATTTAGCATCAAATACTTGCGACATAAGTGATATAGCTTCAAATGCTGGCGAAATAAACGAGTTAGCGACAAATCCATGCGAAACACATGATGTAGCTTCAAATCAATTCGATGTAGATGGTTTAGAATCAAATCCATGCGAAACAAATGATTTAGCTTCAAATACTTGCGATATAAGTGATACAGCTTCAAGGGATGGCGAAATAACCGAGTTATCTACAAATGCATGCGAAACACATGATGTAGGTTCAAATCAAAGCGATGTAGAAGGATTAGTTTCCAATCCATGCGAAACAAATGATTTATCTTCAAATACTTGCGATATAAGTGATATAGCTTCAAATGCTGGCGAAATAATCGAGTTAGCTTCAAATCCATGTGAAACACATGATGTAGCTTCAAATCATCGCGATGTAGAAGGTTTCGCTTCAAATCCATGTGTAGCAATTTATTTAACTTCAAATACTTGCGATATAAGTGGTCTAGCAGCAAATGCTGGCGAAATAAACGAGTTAGCGACAAATCCATGCGAAACACATGATATAGCTTCAAATCAATTCGATGTAGATGGTTTAGAATCAAATCCATACGAAACAAATGATTTAGCTTCAAATACTTGCGATATAAGTGATATAGCTTCAAATGCTGGCGAAATAATCGAGTTAGCTTCAAATGCATTCGAAACACATGATGTAGGTTCAAATCAATGCGATGTAGAAGGTTTAGCTTCAAATCCATGCGAATCAAATGATTTAGCTTCAAATACTTGCGATATAATTGATATAGCTTCAAATGCAGGCGAAACGAACGAGTTAGCTTCAAATCCATGCGAAACACATGTTGTAACTTCAAATCAATGCAATGTCGAAGGTTTAGCTTCAAATCCCTGCGAAACAAATGATTTAGCTTCAAATACTTGCGATATAAGTGATATAGCTTCAAATGCTGGCGACACGAAGGAGTTAGCTTCAAATCAATGCGAAACACATAATTTAGCTTCAAATTCATGCGAAACACATGGTTTAGCTTCAAATTCTTGCGATATAAGTGATATAGCTTCAAATTCAGGCGAAATAAACGATTTAGCTTCAAATCCATGTGGAACACATGATGTAGCTTCAAATCAATGCGATGTAGAAGGTTTAGCTTCAATTTCATGCGAAACAAATGATTTAGTTTCAAATACTTGCGATATAAGTGATATAGCTTCAAATGCTGGCGAAATAACCGAGTTAGCTTCAAATGCATGCGAAACACATGATGTAGGTTCAAATCAAAGCGATGTAGAAGGATTAGTTTCAAATCCATGCGAATCAAATGATTTAGCTTCAAATACTTGCGATATAGGTGATATAGCTTCAAATGCAGGCGAAACGAACGAGTTAGCTTCAAATCCATGCGAAACACATGATGTAGCTTCAAATCAATGCGATGTCGAAGGTTTAGCTTCAAATCCCTGCGAAACAAATGATTTAGCTTCAAATACTTGCGATATAAGTGATATAGTTTCTAATGCTGACGAAATAATCGAGTTAGCTTCAAATCCATGCGAAACATATGCTGTAGCATCAAATCAATGCGAGGTAGAAGATTTGGCTTCAGACCAATGCGAAACAAATGATTTAGCATCAAATACTTGCGATATAAGTGATATGGCTTCAAATGGTGGAAAAATAACCGAGTTAGCTTCAAATCCATGCGAATCACATAATTTAGCTTCAAATTCATGCGAAACACATGGTTTAGCTTTAAATTCATAGGAAACAAATGATTTAGTTTCAAATACTTGCGATATAAGTGATATAGCTTCAAATGCTGGCGAAATAAACGAATTAGCTCCAAATCCATGCGAAACACATGATGTAGCTTCAAATCAATTCGATGTAGATGGTTTAGAATCAACTCCATGCGAAACAAATGATTTCGCTTCAAATACTTGCGATATAAGTGTCATTGCTTCAAATGCTGGCGAAGTAATCGAGTTAGCTTCAAATCCATGCGAAACACATGATGTAGCTTCAAATCAATGCGATGTAGAAGGTTTAGCTTCAAATCCCTGCGAAACAAATGATTTAGCTTCAAATACTTGCGATATAAGTGATATAGTTTCTAATGCTGACGAAATAATCGAGTTAGCTTCAAATCCATGCGAAACATATGCTGTAGCATCAAATCAATGCGAGGTAGAAGGTTTGGCTTCAGACCAATGCGAAACAAATGATTTAGCATCAAATACTTGCGATATAAGTGATATGGCTTCAAATGGTGGAAAAATAACCGAGTTAGCTTCAAATCCATGCGAATCACATAATTTAGCTTCAAATTCATGCGAAACACATGGTTTAGCTTTAAATTCATAGGAAACAAATGATTTAGTTTCAAATACTTGCGATATAAGTGATATAGCTTCAAATGCTGGCGAAATAAACGAGTTAGCTTCAAATCCATGCGAAACAAATGATTTAGCTTCAAATTCTTGCGATATAAGTGATATAGCTTCAAATGCAGGCGAAATAAACGATTTAGCTTCTAATCCATGCGGAACACATGATGTAGCTTCAAATCAATGCGATGTAGAAGGTTCAGCTCCAAATCCATGCGAATCAAATGATTTAGCTTCAAATACTTGCGATATAGGTGATATAGCTTCAAATGCAGTCGAAACGAACGAGTTAGCTTCAAATCCATGCGAAACACATGATGTAGCTTCAAATCAATGCAATGTCGAAGGTTTAGCTTCAAATCCCTGCGAAACAAATGATTTAGCTTCAAATACTTGCGATATAAGTGATATAGTTTCAAATGCTGTCGAAATAATCGAGTTAGCTTCAAATCCATGCGAAATATATGCTGTAGCATGAAATCAATGCGAGGTAGAAGGTTTGGCTTCAGACCAATGCGAAACAAATGATTTAGCATCAAATACTTGCGATATAAGTGATACAGCTTCAAGGGATGGCGAAATAACCGAGTTATCTACAAATGCATGCGAAACACATGATGTAGGTTCAAATCAAAGCGATGTAGAAGGATTAGTTTCCAATCCATGTTAAACAAATGATTTTGATTCAAATACTTGTGATTTAAGTGATATAGCTTCAAATTCAGGCGAAATAAACGATTTAGCTTCACATCCATGTGGAACACATGATGTAGCTTCAAATCAATGCGATGTACAAGGTTTAGCTTCAAATCCATGCGAAACAAATGATTTAGCTTCAAATACTTGTGATATACATGATTTAGATTCAACTGCATACGAAACTAACGAGTTAGCTTCAAATCCAAGCGAAACACATGATGTATCTTCACATTAATGCGATGAAGAAAATTAATCCTCAAATCCAAGCGAAACACATGACGTAGCTTCAAATCAATGCGATGTAGAAGGTTTAGATTCAAATTCATGCGAAACAAATGATTTAGCTTCAAATTCTTGCGATATAAGTGATATAGCTTCAAATGCAGGCGAAATAAACGATTTAGCTTCAAATCCATGCGGAACATATGATGTAGCTTCAAATCAATGCGATGTAGAAGGTTTAGCTTCAAATCCATGCGAAACAAATGATTTAGCTTCAAATACTTGTGATATACATGATTTAGATTCAACTGCATACGAAACTAACGAGTTAGCTTCAAATCCAAGCGAAACACATGATGTATCTTCAAATCATCGCGATGTAGAAGGTTTCGCTTCAAATCCATGGGAAACAAATGATTAAGCTTCAAATTCTTGCGATATAAGTGATATAGCTTCAAATGCAGGCGAAATAAACGATTTAGCTCCAAATCCATGCGTAACACATGATGTAGCTTCAAATCAATGCGATGTAGAAGGTTTAGCTTCAAATCCATGCGATTCAAATGATTTAGCTTCAAATACTTGCGATATAAGTGATATAGCTTCAAATGCAGGCGAAACGAACGAGTTAGCTTCAAATCCATGCGAAACACATGATGTAGTTTCAAATCAATGCGATGTCGAAGGTTTAGCTTCAAATCCCTGCGAAACAAATGATTTAGCTTCAAATACTTGCGATATAAGTGATATAGTTTCAAATGCTGGCGAAATAATCGAGTTAGCTTCATATCCATGCGAAACATATGCTGTAACATCAAATCAATGCGAGGTAGAAGGTTTGGCTTCAGACCAATGCGAAACAAATGATTTAGTTTCAAATACTTGCGATATAAGTGATATAGCTTCAAATGCTGGCGAAATAAACGAGTTAGCTTCAAATCCATGCGAAACACATGATGTATCTTCAAATAAATGCGATGTAGAAAATTAATCCTCAAATCCAAGCGAAACAAATGATTTAGCTTCAAATACTTGCGATATAAGTGATATAGCTTCAAATGCTGGCGCAATTAATGAGATAGCTTCATATCCATGCGAAACACATGATGTAGCTTCAAATCAATGCGATGTAGAAGTTTTAGCTTCAACTCCATGCGAAACAAATGATTTCGCTTCAAATACATGCGATATAAGTGTTATAGCTTCAAATGCTGGCGAACTAATCGAGTTAGCTTCAAATCCATGCGAAACACATGATGTAGCTTCAAATCAATGCGATGTAGAAAGTTTAGCTTCAAATCCATGGGAAACAAATGATTTAGCTTCTAATACTTGCGATGTAAGTGATATAGTTTCAAATGCTGGCGAAATAATCGAGTTAGCTTCAAATCCATGCGAAACATATGGTGTAGCATCAAATCAATGCGAGGTAGAAGGTTTGGCTTCAGACCAATGCGAAACAAATGATTTAGTTTCAAATACTTGCGATATAAGTGATACAGCTTCAAATGCTGGCGAAATAAACGAGTTAGCGACAAATCCATGCGAAACACATGATGTTGCTTCAAATCAATGCGATGTAGAAGGTTTAGCTTCAACTCCATGCGAAAGAAATGATTTCGCTTCAAATACATGCGATATAAGTGTTATAGCTTCAAATGGTGGCGAACTAATCGAGTTAGCTTCAAATCCATGTGAAACACATGATGTAGCTTCAAATCATCGCGATGTAGAAGGTTTCTCTTCAAATCCATTTGTAGCAATTTATTTAACTTCAAATACTTGCGATATAAGTGGTCTAGCAGCAAATGCTGGCGAAATAATCGAGATAGCTTCAAATCCATGCGGAACACATGATGTAGCTTCAAATCAATGCGATGTAGAAGGTTCAGCTCCAAATCCATGCGAATCAAATGATTTAGCTTCAAATACTTGCGATATAGGTGATACAGCTTCAAATGCAGTCGAAACGTACGAGTTAGCTTCAAATCCATGCGAAACACATGATGTAGCTTCAAATCAATGCAATGTCGAAGGTTTAGCTTCAAATCCCTGCGAAACAAATGATTTAGCTTCAAATACTTGCGATATAAGTGATATAGTTTCAAATGCTGTCGAAATAATCGAGTTAGCTTCAAATCCATGCGAAATATATGCTGTAGCATGAAATCAATGCGAGGTAGAAGGTTTGGCTTCAGACCAATGCGAAACAAATGATTTAGCATCAAATACTTGCGACATAAGTGATATAGCTTCAAATGCTGGCGAAATAAACGAGTTAGCGACAAATCCATGCGAAACACATGATGTAGCTTCAAATCAATTCGATGTAGATGGTTTAGAATCAAATCCATGCGAAACAAATGATTTAGCTTCAAATACTTGCGATATAAGTGATACAGCTTCAAGGGATGGCGAAATAACCGAGTTATCTACAAATGCATGCGAAACACATGATGTAGGTTCAAATCAAAGCGATGTAGAAGGATTAGTTTCCAATCCATGTTAAACAAATGATTTTGATTCAAATACTTGTGATTTAAGTGATATAGCTTCAAATTCAGGCGAAATAAACGATTTAGCTTCACATCCATGTGGAACACATGATGTAGCTTCAAATCAATGCGATGTACAAGGTTTAGCTTCAAATCCATGCGAAACAAATGATTTAGCTTCAAATACTTGTGATATACATGATTTAGATTCAACTGCATACGAAACTAACGAGTTAGCTTCAAATCCAAGCGAAACAAATGATTTAGCTTCAAATACTTGTGATATACATGATTTAGATTCAACTGCATACGAAACTAACGAGTTAGCTTCAAATCCAAGCGAAACACATGATGTATCTTTAAATCATCGCGATGTAGAAGGTTTCGCTTCAAATCCATGGGAAACAAATGATTAAGCTTCAAATTCTTGCGATATAAGTGATATAGCTTCAAATGCAGGCGAAATAAACGATTTAGCTCCAAATCCATGCGTAACACATGATGTAGCTTCAAATCAATGCGATGTAGAAGGTTTAGCTTCAAATCCATGCGAATCAAATGATTTAGCTTCAAATACTTGCGATATAAGTGATATAGCTTCAAATGCAGGCGAAACGAACGAGTTAGCTTCAAATCCAAGCGAAACACATGATGTATCTTCAAATCATCGCGATGTAGAAGGTTTCGCTTCAAATCCATGGGAAACAAATGATTAAGCTTCAAATTCTTGCGATATAAGTGATATAGCTTCAAATGCAGGCGAAATAAACGATTTAGCTCCAAATCCATGCGTAACACATGATGTAGCTTCAAATCAATGCGATGTAGAAGGTTTAGCTTCAAATCCATGCGAATCAAATGATTTAGCTTCAAATACTTGCGATATAAGTGATATAGCTTCAAATGCAGGCGAAACGAACGAGTTAGCTTCAAATCCATGCGAAACACATGATGTAGTTTCAAATCAATGCGATGTCGAAGGTTTAGCTTCAAATCCCTGCGAAACAAATGATTTAGCTTCAAATACTTGCGATATAAGTGATATAGTTTCAAATGCTGGCGAAATAATCGAGTTAGCTTCATATCCATGCGAAACATATGCTGTAACATCAAATCAATGCGAGGTAGAAGGTTTGGCTTCAGACCAATGCGAAACAAATGATTTAGTTTCAAATACTTGCGATATAAGTGATATAGCTTCAAATGCTGGCGAAATAAACGAGTTAGCTTCAAATCCATGCGAAACACATGATGTATCTTCAAATAAATGCGATGTAGAAAATTAATCCTCAAATCCAAGCGAAACAAATGATTTAGCTTCAAATACTTGCGATATAAGTGATATAGCTTCAAATGCTGGCGCAATTAACGAGATAGCTTCATATCCATGCGAAACACATGATGTAGCTTCAAATCAATGCGATGTAGAAGTTTTAGCTTCAACTCCATGCGAAACGAATGATTTCGCTTCAAATACATGCGATATAAGTGTTATAGCTTCAAATGCTGGCGAACTAATCGAGTTAGCTTCAAATCCATGCGAAACACATGATGTAGCTTCAAATCAATGCGATGTAGAAAGTTTAGCTTCAAATCCATGGGAAACAAATGATTTAGCTTCTAATACTTGCGATGTAAGTGATATAGTTTCAAATGCTGGCGAAATAATCGAGTTAGCTTCAAATCCATGCGAAACATATGCTGTAGCATCAAATCAATGCGAGGTAGAAGGTTTGGCTTCAGACCAATGCGAAACAAATGATTTAGTTTCAAATACTTGCGATATAAGTGATACAGCTTCAAATGCTGGCGAAATAAACGAGTTAGCGACAAATCCATGCGAAACACATGATGTAGCTTCAAATCAATGCGATGTAGAAGGTTTAGCTTCAACTCCATGCGAAAGAAATGATTTCGCTTCAAATACATGCGATATAAGTGTTATAGCTTCAAATGCTGGCGAACTAATCGAGTTAGCTTCAAATCCATGTGAAACACATGATGTAGCTTCAAATCATCGCGATGTAGAAGGTTTCTCTTCAAATCCATTTGTAGCAATTTATTTAACTTCAAATACTTGCGATATAAGTGGTCTAGCAGCAAATGCTGGCGAAATAATCGAGATAGCTTCAAATCCATGCGGAACACATGATGTAGCTTCAAATCAATGCGATGTAGAAGGTTCAGCTCCAAATCCATGCGAATCAAATGATTTAGCTTCAAATACTTGCGATATAGGTGATACAGCTTCAAATGCAGTCGAAACGTACGAGTTAGCTTCAAATCCATGCGAAACACATGATGTAGCTTCAAATCAATGCAATGTCGAAGGTTTAGCTTCAAATCCCTGCGAAACAAATGATTTAGCTTCAAATACTTGCGATATAAGTGATATAGTTTCAAATGCTGTCGAAATAATCGAGTTAGCTTCAAATCCATGCGAAATATATGCTGTAGCATGAAATCAATGCGAGGTAGAAGGTTTGGCTTCAGACCAATGCGAAACAAATGATTTAGCATCAAATACTTGCGACATAAGTGATATAGCTTCAAATGCTGGCGAAATAAACGAGTTAGCGACAAATCCATGCGAAACACATGATGTAGCTTCAAATCAATTCGATGTAGATGGTTTAGAATCAAATCCATGCGAAACAAATGATTTAGCTTCAAATACTTGCGATATAAGTGATACAGCTTCAAGGGATGGCGAAATAACCGAGTTATCTACAAATGCATGCGAAACACATGATGTAGGTTCAAATCAAAGCGATGTAGAAGGATTAGTTTCCAATCCATGTTAAACAAATGATTTTGATTCAAATACTTGTGATTTAAGTGATATAGCTTCAAATTCAGGCGAAATAAACGATTTAGCTTCACATCCATGTGGAACACATGATGTAGCTTCAAATCAATGCGATGTACAAGGTTTAGCTTCAAATCCATGCGAAACAAATGATTTCGCTTCAAATACTTGTGATATACATGATTTAGATTCAACTGCATACGAAACTAACGAGTTAGCTTCAAATCCAAGCGAAACAAATGATTTAGCTTCAAATACTTGTGATATACATGATTTAGATTCAACTGCATACGAAACTAACGAGTTAGCTTCAAATCCAAGCGAAACACATGATGTATCTTTAAATCATCGCGATGTAGAAGGTTTCGCTTCAAAGCCATGGGAAACAAATGATTAAGCTTCAAATTCTTGCGATATAAGTGATATAGCTTCAAATGCAGGCGAAATAAACGATTTAGCTCCAAATCCATGCGTAACACATGATGTAGCTTCAAATCAATGCGATGTAGAAGGTTTAGCTTCAAATCCATGCGAACCAAATGATTTAGCTTCAAATACTTGCGATATAAGTGATATAGCTTCAAATGCAGGCGAAACGAACGAGTTAGCTTCAAATCCATGCGAAACACATGATGTAGTTTCAAATCAATGCGATGTCGAAGGTTTAGCTTCAAATCCCTGCGAAACAAATGATTTAGCTTCAAATACTTGCGATATAAGTGATATAGTTTCAAATGCTGGCGAAATAATCGAGTTAGCTTCATATCCATGCGAAACATATGCTGTAACATCAAATCAATGCGAGGTAGAAGGTTTGGCTTCAGACCAATGCGAAACAAATGATTTAGTTTCAAATACTTGCGATATAAGTGATATAGCTTCAAATGCTGGCGAAATAAACGAGTTAGCTTCAAATCCATGCGAAACACATGATGTATCTTCAAATAAATGCGATGTAGAAAATTAATCCTCAAATCCAAGCGAAACAAATGATTTAGCTTCAAATACTTGCGATATAAGTGATATAGCTTCAAATGCTGGCGCAATTAACGAGATAGCTTCATATCCATGCGAAACACATGATGTAGCTTCAAATCAATGCGATGTAGAAGTTTTAGCTTCAACTCCATGCGAAACAAATGATTTCGCTTCAAATACATGCGATATAAGTGTTATAGCTTCAAATGCTGGCGAACTAATCGAGTTAGCTTCAAATCCATGCGAAACACATGATGTAGCTTCAAATCAATGCGATGTAGAAAGTTTAGCTTCAAATCCATGGGAAACAAATGATTTAGCTTCTAATACTTGCGATATAAGTGATATAGTTTCAAATGCTGGCGAAATAATCGAGTTAGCTTCAAATCCATGCGAAACATATGCTGTAGCATCAAATCAATGCGAGGTAGAAGGTTTGGCTTCAGACCAATGCGAAACAAATGATTTAGTTTCAAATACTTGCGATATAAGTGATACAGCTTCAAATGCTGGCGAAATAAACGAGTTAGCGACAAATCCATGCGAAACTCATGATGTAGCTTCAAATCAATGCGATGTAGAAGGTTTAGCTTCAACTCCATGCGAAACAAATGATTTCGCTTCAAATACATGCGATATAAGTGTTATAGCTTCAAATGCTGGCGAACTAATCGAGTTAGCTTCAAATCCATGTGAAACACATGATGTAGCTTCAAATCATCGCGTTGTAGAAGGTTTCTCTTCAAATCCATGTGTAGCAATTTATTTAACTTCAAATACTTGCGATATAAGTGGTCTAGCAGCAAATGCTGGCGAAATAATCGAGTTAGCTTCAAATCCATGCGAAACATATGCTGTAGCTTCAAATCAATGCGATGTAGAACGTTTGGCTTCAGACCAATGCGAAACAAATGATTTAGTTTCAAATACTTGCGATATAAGTGATATAGCTTCAAATGCTGGCGAAATAAACGAGTTAGCGACAAATCCATGCGAAACACATGATATAGCTTCAAATCAATTCGATGTAGATGGTTTAGAATCAAATCCATACGAAACAAATGATTTAGCTTCAAATACTTGCGATATAAGTGATATAGCTTCAAATGCTGGCGAAATAATCGAGTTAGCTTCAAATGCATTCGAAACACATGATGTAGGTTCAAATCAATGCGATGTAGAAGGTTTAGCTTCAAATCCATGCGAATCAAATGATTTAGCTTCAAATACTTGCGATATAATTGATATAGCTTCAAATGCAAGCGAAACGAACGAGTTAGCTTCAAATCCATGCGAAACACATGATGTAGCTTCAAATCAATGCAATGTCGAAGGTTTAGCTTCAAATCCCTGCGAAACAAATGATTTACCTTCAAATACTTGCGATATAAGTGATATAGTTTCAAATGCTGTCGAAATAATCGAGTTAGCTTCAAATCCATGCGAAATATATGCTGTAGCATGAAATCAATGCGAGGTAGAAGGTTTGGCTTCAGACCAATGCGAAACAAATGATTTAGCATCAAATACTTGCGACATAAGTGATATAGCTTCAAATGCTGGCGAAATAAACGAGTTAGCGACAAATCCATGCGAAACACATGATGTAGCTTCAAATCAATTCGATGTAGATGGTTTAGAATCAAATCCATGCGAAACAAATGATTTAGCTTCAAATACTTGCGATATAAGTGATACAGCTTCAAGGGATGGCGAAATAACCGAGTTATCTACAAATGCATGCGAAACACATGATGTAGGTTCAAATCAAAGCGATGTAGAAGGATTAGTTTCCAATCCATGTTAAACAAATGATTTTGATTCAAATACTTGTGATTTAAGTGATATAGCTTCAAATTCAGGCGAAATAAACGATTTAGCTTCAAATCCATGTGGAACACATGATGTAGCTTCAAATCAATGCGATGTATAAGGTTTAGCTTCATATCCATGCGAAACAAATGATTTAGCTTCAAATACTTGTGATATACATGATTTAGATTCAACTGCATACGAAACTAACGAATTAGCTTCAAATCCAAGCGAAACACATGATGTATCTTCACATTAATGCGATGAAGAAAATTAATCCTCAAATCAAAGCGAAACACATGATGTAGCTTCAAATCAATGCGATGTAGAAGGTTTAGCTTCAAATTCATGCGAAACAAATGATTTAGTTTCAAATACTTGCGATATAAGTGATATAGCTTCAAATGCTGGCGAAATAACCGAGTTAGCTTCAAATGCATGCGAAACACATGATGTAGGTTCAAATCAAAGCGATGTAGAAGGATTAGTTTCAAATCCATGCGAATCAAATGATTTAGCTTCAAATACTTGCGATATTGGTGATATAGCTTCAAATGCAGGCGAAACGAACGAGTTAGCTTCAAATCCATGCGAAACACATGATGTAGCTTCAAATCAATGCGATGTCGAAGGTTTAGCTTCAAATACCTGCGAAACAAATGATTTAGCTTCAAATACTTGCGATATAAGTGATATAGTTTCTAATGCTGACGAAATAATCGAGTTAGCTTCAAATCCATGCGAAACATATGCTGTAGCATCAAATCAATGCGAGGTAGAAGGTTTGGCTTCAGACCAATGCGAAACAAATGATTTAGCATCAAGTACTTGCGATATAAGTGATATGGCTTCAAATGGTGGAAAAATAACCGAGTTAGCTTCAAATCCATGCGAATCACATAATTTAGCTTCAAATTCATGCGAAACACATGGTTTAGCTTTAAATTCATAGGAAACAAATGATTTAGTTTCAAATACATGCGATATAAGTGTTATAGCTTCAAATGCTGGCGAACTAATCGAGTTAGCTTCAAATCCATGTGAAACACATGATGTACCTTCAAATCATCGCGATGTAGACGGTTTCGCTTCAAATCCATGTGTAGCAATTTATTTAACTTCAAATACTTGCGATATAAGTGGTCTAGCAGCAAATGCTGGCGAAATAATCGAGATAGCTTCAAATCAATGCGAAACACATGATATACCTTCATATCAATGCGATGTAGATTGTTTAGCTTCAAATCCATGCGAAACAAATGATTTATCTTCAAATACTTGCGATATAAGTGATATAGCTTCAAATGCTGGCGAAATAAACGAGTTAGCTTCAAATCTATGCGAAACAAATGATTCAGCTTCAAATACATGCGATATAAATGATATATAATAGCTTCAAATGCTGGCGAAATAATCGAGTTAGCTTGAAATCCATGCGAAACACATGATGTAGCTTCAAATCAATGCGATGTAGAAGGTTTAGCTTCAAATCCATGCGAAACAAATGATTTAGCTTCAAATTCTTGCGATATAAGTGATATAGCTTCAAATGCAGGCGAAATAAACGATTTAGCTTCTAATCCATGCGGTACACATGATGTAGCTTCAAATCAATGCGATGTAGAAGGTTTAGCTCCAAATCCATGCGAATCAAATGATTTAGCTTCAAATACTTGCGATATAGGTGATATAGCTTCAAATGCAGGCGAAACGAACGAGTTAGCTTCAAATCCATGCGAAACACATGATGTAGCTTCAAATCAATGCAATGTCGAAGGTTTAGCTTCAAATCCCTGCGAAACAAATGATTTAGCTTCAAATACTTGCGATATAAGTGATATAGTTTCAAATGCTGTCGAAATAATCGAGTTAGCTTCAAATCCATGCGAAATATATGCTGTAGCAAGAAATCAATGCGAGGTAGAAGGTTTGGCTTCAGACCAATGCGAAACAAATGATTTAGCATCAAATACTTGCGACATAAGTGATATAGCTTCAAATGCTGGCGAAATAAACGAGTTAGCGACAAATCCATGCGAAACACATGATGTAGCTTCAAATCAATTCGATGTAGATGGTTTAGAATCAAATCCATGCGAAACAAATGATTTAGCTTCATATACTTGCGATATAAGTGATACAGCTTCAAGGGATGGCGAAATAACCGAGTTATCTACAAATGCATGCGAAACACATGATGTAGGTTCAAATCAAAGCGATGTAGAAGGATTAGTTTCCAATCCATGTTAAACAAATGATTTTGATTCAAATACTTGTGATTTAAGTGATATAGCTTCAAATTCAGGCGAAATAAACGATTTAGCTTCAAATCCATGTGGAACACATGATGTAGCTTCAAATCAATGCGATGTACAAGGTTTAGCTTCAAATCCATGCGAAACAAATGATTTAGCTTCAAATACTTGTGATATACATGATTTAGATTCAACTGCATACGAAACTAACGAGTTAGCTTCAAATCCAAGCGAAACACATGATGTATCTTCACATTAATGCGATGAAGAAAATTAATCCTCAAATCCAAGCGAAACACATGATGTAGCTTCAAATCAATGCGATGTAGAAGGTTTAGCTTCAAATTCATGCGAAACAAATGATTTAGCTTCAAATTCTTGCGATATAAGTGATATAGCTTCAAATGCAGGCGAAATAAACGATTTAGCTTCAAATCCATGCGGAACATATGATGTAGCTTCAAATCAATGCGATGTAGAAGGTTTAGCTTCAAATCCATGCGAAACAAATGATTTATCTTCAAATACTTGTGATATACATGATTTAGATTCAACTGCATACGAAACTAACGAGTTAGCTTCAAATCCAAGCGAAACACATGATGTATCTTAAAATTAATGCGATGTAGAAAATTAATCTTCAAATCCATGGGAAACAAATGATTAAGCTTCAAATACTTGCGATATAAGTGATATAGCTTCAAATGCTGGCGACACGAAGGAGTTAGCTTCAAATCAATGCGAAACACATAATTTAGCTTCAAATTCATGCGAAACACATGGTTTAGCTTCAAATTCTTGCGATATAAGTGATATAGCTTCAAATTCAGGCGAAATAAACGATTTAGCTTCAAATCCATGTGGAACACATGATGTAGCTTCAAATCAATGCGATGTAGAAGGTTTAGCTTCAAATTCATGCGAAACAAATGATTTAGTTTCAAATACTTGCGATATAAGTGATATAGCTTCAAATGCTGGCGAAATAACCGAGTTAGCTTCAAATGCATGCGAAACACATGATGTAGGTTCAAATCAAAGCGATGTAGAAGGATTAGTTTCAAATCCATGCGAATCAAATGATTTAGCTTCAAATACTTGCGATATAGGTGATATAGCTTCAAATGCAGGCGAAACGAACGAGTTAGCTTCAAATCCATGCGAAACACATGATGTAGCTTCAAATCAATGCGATGTCGAAGGTTTAGCTTCAAATCCCTGCGAAACAAATGATTTAGCTTCAAATACTTGCGATATAAGTGATATAGTTTCTAATGCTGACGAAATAATCGAGTTAGCTTCAAATCCATGCGAAACATATGCTGTAGCATCAAATCAATGCGAGGTAGAAGGTTTGGCTTCAGACCAATGCGAAACAAATGATTTAGCATCAAGTACTTGCGATATAAGTGATATGGCTTCAAATGGTGGAAAAATAACCGAGTTAGCTTCAAATCCATGCGAATCACATAATTTAGCTTCAAATTCATGCGAAACACATGGTTTAGCTTTAAATTCATAGGAAACAAATGATTTAGTTTCAAATACTTGCGATATAAGTGATATAGCTTCAAATGCTTGCGAAATAAACGAATTAGCTCCAAATCCATGCGAAACACATGATGTAGCTTCAAATCAATTCGATGTAGATGGTTTAGAATCAACTCCATGCGAAACAAATGATTTCGCTTCAAATACTTGCGATATAAGTGTCATTGCTTCAAATGCTGGCGAAGTAATCGAGTTAGCTTCAAATCCATGCGAAACACATGATGTAGCTTCAAATCAATGCGATGTAGAAGGTTTAGCTTCAAATCCATGGGAAACAAATGATTAATCTTCAAATACTTGCGATATAAGTGATATAGCTTCAAATGCTGGCGAAATAATCGAGTTAGCTTGAAATCCATGCGAAACACATGATGTAGCTTCAAATCAATGCGATGTAGAAGGTTTAGCTTCAAATCCATGCGAAACAAATGATTTAGCTTCAAATACTTGCGATATAAGTGATGTAGCTTCAAATGCTGGCGCAATTAACGAGATAGCTTCATATCCATGCGAAACACATGATGTAGCTTCAAATCAATGCGATGTAGATTGTTTAGCTTCAACTCCATGCGAAACAAATGATTTCGCTTCAAATACATGCGATATAAGTGTTATAGCTTCAAATGCTGGCGAACTAATCGAGTTAGCTTCAAATCCATGTGAAACACATGATGTACCTTCAAATCATCGCGATGTAGAAGGTTTCGCTTCAAATCCATGTGTAGCAATTTATAAAACTTCAAATACTTGCGATATAAGTGGTCTAGCAGCAAATGCTGGCGAAATAATCGAGATAGCTTCAAATCAATGCGAAACACATGATATACCTTCATATCAATGCGATGTAGATTGTTTAGCTTCAAATCCATGCGAAACAAATGATTTATCTTCAAATACTTGCGATATAAGTGATATAGCTTCAAATGCTGACGAAATAAACGAGTTAGCTTCAAATCCATGCGAAACAAATGATTTAGCTTCAAATACATGCGATATAAGTGATATATAATAGCTTCAAATGCTGGCGAAATAATCGAGTTAGCTTGAAATCCATGCGAAACACATGATGTAGCTTCAAATCAATGCGATGTAGAAGGTTTAGCTTCAAATCCATGCGAAACAAATGATTTAGCTTCAAATTCTTGCGATATAAGTGATATAGCTTCAAATGCAGGCGAAATAAACGATTTAGCTTCTAATCCATGCGGAACACATGATGTAGCTTCAAATCAATGCGATGTAGAAGGTTTAGCTCCAAATCCATGCGAATCAAATGATTTAGCTTCAAATACTTGCGATATAGGTGATATAGCTTCAAATGCAGGCGAAACGAACGAGTTAGCTTCAAATCCATGCGAAACACATGATGTAGCTTCAAATCAATGCGATGTCGAAGGTTTAGCTTCAAATCCCTGCGAAACAAATGATGTAGATTCAAATCAATGCGATGTAGAAGGTTTAGCTTCAAATCCATGGGAAACAAATGATTAAGCTTCAAATACTTGCGATATAAGTGATATAGCTTCAAATGCTGGCGACACGAAGGAGTTAGCTTCAAATCAATGCGAAACACATGATTTACCTTCATATAAATGCGATGTAGATTGTTTAGCTTCAAATCCATGCGAAACAAGTGTTTTATCTTCAAATACTTGCGATATAAGTGATATAGCTTCTAATGCTGGCGAAATAAACGAGTTAGCGACAAATCCATGCGAAACACATGATGTAGCTTCAAATCAATTCGATGTAGATGGTTTAGAATCAAATCCATGCGAAACAAATGATTTAGCTTCAAATACTTGCGATATAAGTGATACAGCTTCAAATGATGGCGAAATAACCGAGTTATCTTCAAATGCATGCGAAACACATGTTGTAGGTTCAAATCAAAGCGATGTAGAAGGATTAGTTTCCAATCCATGTTAAACAAATGATTTTGATTCAAATACTTGTGATTTAAGTGATATAGCTTTAAATGCAGGCGAAACAAACGCTTTAGCTTCAAAACCATGCGAATCACATAATTTAGCTTCAAATTCATGCGAAACACATGGTTTAGCTTCAAATTCTTGCGATATAAGTGATATAGCTTCAAATTCAGGCGAAATAAACGATTTAGCTCCAAATCCATGTGGAACACATGATGTAGCTTCAAATCAATGCGATGTAGAAGGTTTAGCTTCAAATTCATGCGAAACAAATGATTTAGTTTCAAATACTTGCGATATAAGTGATATAGCTTCAAATGCTGGCGAAATAACCGAGTTAGCTTCAAATGCATGCGAAAGACATGATGTAGGTTCAAATCAAAGCGAGGTAGAACGTTTGGCTTCAGACCAATGCGAAACAAATGATTTTGTTTCAAATACTTGCGATATAAGTGATATAGCTTCAAATGCTGGCGAAATAAACGAGTTAGCGACAAATCCATGCGAAACACATGATGTAGCTTCAAATCAATTCGATGTAGATGGTTTAGAATCAAATCCATACGAAACAAATGATTTAGCTTCAAATTCATGCGAAACACATGGTTTAGCTTCAAATTCTTGCGATATAAGTGATATAGCTTCAAATGCAGGCGAAATAAACGATTTAGCTTCAAATCCATGCGGAACACATGATGTAGCTTCAAATCAATGCGATGTAGATGGTTTAGCTTCAAATCCATGCGAATCAAATGATTTAGCTTCAAATACTTGCGATATAAGTGATATAGCTTCAAATGCAGGCGAAACGAACGAGTTAGCTTCATATCCATGCGAAACACATGATGTATCTTCAAATAAATGCGATGTAGAAAATTAATCCTCAAATCCAAGCGAAACAAATGATTTAGCTTCAAATACTTGCGATATAAGTGATATAGCTTCAAATGCTGGCGCAATTAACGAAATAGCTTCATATCCATGCGAAACACATGATGTAGCTTCAAATCAATGCGATGTAGAAGTTTTAGCTTCAACTCCATGCGAAACAAATGATTTCGCTTCAAATACATGCGATATAAGTGTTATAGCTTCAAATGCTGGCGAACTAATCGAGTTAGCTTCAAATCCATGCGAAACACATGATGTAGCTTCAAATCAATGCGATGTAGAAGGTTTAGCTTCAAATCCATGGGAAACAAATGATTTAGCTTCTAATACTTGCGATATAAGTGATATAGTTTCCAATGCTGGCGAAATAATCGAGTTAGCTTCAAATCCATGCGAAACATATGCTGTAGCATCAAATCAATGCGAGGTAGAAGGTTTGGCTTCAGACCAATGCGAAACAAATGATTTAGTTTCGAATACTTGCGATATAAGTGATACAGCTTCAAATGCTGGCGAAATAAACGAGTTAGCGACAAATCCATGCGAAACACATGATGTAGCTTCAAATCAATTCGATGTAGACGGTTTAGAATCAAATCCATGCGAAACAAATGATTTAGGTACAAATACGTGCGATATAAGTGATACAGCTTCAAATGATGTCGAAATCACCGAGTTATCTTCAAATGCATGCGTAACACATGATGTAGGTTCAAATCAAAGCGATGTAGAAGGATTAGTTTCCAATCCATGTTAAACAAATGATTTTGATTCAAATACTTGTGATTTAAGTGATATAGCTTCAAATGCAGGCGAAACGAACGAGTTAGCTTCAAATCCATGCGAAACACATGATGTAGCTTCAAATCAATGCGATGTCGAAGGTTTAGCTTCAAATCCCTGCGAAACAAATGATTTGGCTTCAAATACTTGCGATATAAGTGATATAGTTTCAAATGCTGGCGAAATAATCGAGTTAGATTCAAATCCATGCGAAACATATGCTGTAGCATCAAATCAATGCGAGGTAGAAGGTTTGGCTTCAGACCAATGCGAAACAAATGATTTAGTTTCAAGTACTTGCCATATAAGTGATATAGCTTCAAATTCTGGCGAAATAAACGAGTTAGCGACAAATCCATGCGAAACACATGATGTAGATTCAAATCAATTCGATGTAGATGGTTTAGAATCAAATCCATGCGAAACAAATGATTTAGCTTCAAATACTTGCGATATAAGTGATACAGCTTCAAATGATGGCGAAATAACCGAGTTATCTTCAAATGCATGCGAAACACATGATGTAGGTTCTAATCAAAGCGATGTAGAAGGATTAGTTTCCAATCCATGTTAAACAAATGATTTTGATTCAAATACTTGTGATATACATGATTTAGATTCAACTGCATACGAAACTAACGAGTCAGCTTCAAATCCAAGCGAAACACATGATGTATCTTCAAATTAATGCGATGTAGAAAATGAATCCTCAAATCCAAGCGAAACAAATGATTTAGTTTCAAATACTTGCGATATAAGTGATATAGCTTCAAATGCTGGCGCAATTAACGAGATAGCTTCATATCCATGCGAAACACATGATGTAGCTTCAAATCAATGCGATGTAGAAGGTTTAGCTTCAACTCCATGCGAAACAAATGATTTCGCTTCAAATACATGCGATATGAGTGTTATAGCTTCAAATGCTGGCGAACTAATCGAGTTAGTTTCAAATCCATGTGAAACACATGATGTAGCTTCAAATCATCGCGATGTAGAAGGTTTCGCTTCAAATCCATGTGTAGCAATTTATTTAACTTCAAATACTTGCGATATAAGAGGTCTAGCAGCAAATGCTGGCGAAATAATCGAGATAGCTGCAAATCAATGCGAAACACATGATATACCTTCATATCAATGCGATGTAGATTGTTTAGCTTCAAATCCATGCGAAACAAATGATTTAGCTTCAAATACTTGCGATATAAGTGATATAGTTTCAAATGCTGGCGAAATAATCGAGTTAGCTTCAAATCCATGCGAAACATATGCTGTAGCATCAAATCAATGCGGGGTAGAAGGTTTGGCTTCAGACCAATGCGAAACAAATGATTTAGTTTCAAGTACTTGCGATATAAGTGATATAGCTTCAAATGCTGGCGAAATAAACGAGTTAGCGACAAATCCATGCGAAACACATGATGTAGCTTCAAATCAATTCGATGTAGATGGTTTAGAATCAAATCCATGCGAAACAAATGATTTAGCTTCAAATACTTGCGATATAAGTGATACAGCTTCAAATGATGGCGAAATAACCGAGTTATCTTCAAATGCATGCGAAACACATGATGTAGGTTCAAATCAAAGCGATGTAGAAGGATTAGTTTCTAATCCATGTTAAACAAATGATTTTGATTCAAATACTTGTGATTTAAGTGATATAGCTTCAAATGCAGGCGAAATAAACGAGTTAGCTCCAAATCCATGCGACACACATGATGCAGCTACAAATCAATTCGATGTAGATGGTTTAGAATCAAATCCATGCGAAACAAATGATTTAGCTTCAAATACTTGCGATATAAGTGATATAGCTTCAAATGCTGGCAAAATAACCGAGTTAGCTTCAAGTCCATGCGAAACACATGATGTAGCTTCAAATCAATGCGATGTAGAAGGTTTAGCTTCAAATCCATGGGAAACAAATGATTAAGCTTCAAATACTTGCGATATAATTGATATAGCTTCAAATGCTGGCGACACGAAGGAGTTAGCTTCAAATCAATGCGAAACACATGATATACCTTCATATAAATGCGATGTAGATTGTTTAGCTTCAAATCCATGCGAAACAAGTGTTTTATCTTCAAATACTTGTGATTTAAGTGATATAGCTTCAAATGCAGGCGAAATAAACGAGTTAGCTCCAAATCCATGCGACACACATGATGCAGCTTCAAATCAATTCGATGTAGATGGTTTAGAATCAAATCCATGCGAAACAAATGATTTAGCTTCAAATACTTGCGATATAAGTGATATAGCTTCAAATGCTTGCGAAATAATCGAGTTAGCTTGAAATCCATGCGAAACACATGATGTAGCTTCAAATCAATGCGATGTAGAAGGTTTAGCTTCAAATCCATGCGAAACAAATGATTTAGCTTCAAATACTTGCGATATAAGTGATATAGCTTCAAATGCTGGAGAAATAATCGAGTTAGCTTCCAATCCATGCGAAACATATGCTGTAGCATCAAATCATTGCGAGGAAGAAGGTTTGGCTTCAGACCAATGCTAAACAATTGATTTAGCATCAAATACTTGTGATATACTTGATTTAGATTCAACTGCATACGAAACTAACGAGTTAGCTTCATATCCATGTGAAACACATGATGTAGCTTCAAATCATCGCGATGTAGAAGGTTTCGCTTCAAATCCATATGTAGCAATTTATTTAACTTCAAATACTTGCGATATAAGTGGTCTAGCAGCAAATGCTGGCGAAATAATCGAGTTAGCTTCAAATCCATGTGAAACATATGCTGTAGCATCAAATCAATGCGAGGTAGAACGTTTGGCTTCAGACCAATGCGAAACAAATGATTTAGTTTCAAATACATGCGATATAAGTGATATAGCTTCAAATGCTGGAGAAATAAACGAGTTAGCTTCAAATCCATGCGAAACACATGATGTAGCTTCAAATCAACGCGATGTAGATTGTTTAGCTTCAAATCCATGCGAAACAAATGATTTAGCTTCAAATACTTGCGATATAAGTGATATAGCTTCAAATGCTGGCGAAATAATCGAGTTAGCTTCAAATCCAAGCGAAACAAATGATTTAGCTTCAAATACATGCGATTTAAGTGATATAATTTCAAATGCTGGCGAAATAATCGAGTTAGCTTCAAATCCATGCGAAACATATGATGTAGCATCAAATCAATGCGAGGTAGAAGGTTTGGCTTCAGATCAATGCGAAACAAATGATTTAGCATCAAATACTTGCGATATAAGTGATATAGCTTCAAATGCTGGAGAAATAACCGAGTTAGCTTCAAATGCATGCGAAACACATGATGTAGGTTCAAATCAAAGCGATGTAGAAGGATTAGTTTCAAATCCATGTTAAACAAATGATTTTGATTCAAATACTTGTCATTTAAGTAATATAGCTTCAAATGCAGGCAAAACAAACGCTTTAGCTTCAAATCCATGCGAATCACATAATTTAGCATCAAATTCATGCGAAATACATGGTTTAGCTTTAAATTCATGCGAAACAAATAATTTATCTTCAAATACTTGCGATATAAGTGATATAGCTTCAAATGCTTGGCGAAATAAACCAGTTAGCGACAAATCCATGCGAAACACAAGATGTAGCTTCAAATCAATTCGATGTAGATGGTTTAGAATGAAATCCATGCGAAACAAATGATTTAGCTTCAAATACTTGCGATATAAGTGATACAGCTTCAAATGATGGCGAAATAACCGAGTTATCTTCAATTGCATGCGAAACACATGATGTAGGTTCAAATCAAAGCGATGTAGAAGGATTAGTTTCCAATTCATGTTAAACAAATGATTTTGATTCAAATACTTGTGATTTAAGTGATATAGCTTCAAATGCAGGCGAAACAAACGCTTTAGCTTCAAAACCATACGAATCACATAATTTAGCTTCAAATTCATGCGAAACACATGGTTTAGCTTTAAATTCATGCGAAACAAATGATTTAGTTTCAAATACTTGCGATATAAGTGATATAGCTTCAAATGCTGGCGAAATAAACGAATTAGCTCCAAATCCATGCGAAACACATGATGTAGCTTCAAATCAATTCGATATAGGTGGTTTAGAATCAACTCCATGCGAAACAAATGATTTCGCTTCAAATACTTGCGATATAAGTGTTATTGCTTCAAATGCTGGCGAACTAATCGAGTTAGCTTCAAATCCATGCGAAACACATGATGTAGCTTCAAATCAATGCGATGTAGAAGGCTTAGCTTCAAATCCATGGGAAACAAATGATTAAGCTTCAAATACTTGCGATATAAGTGATATAGCTTCAAATGCAGGCGAAACGAACGAGTTAGCTTCAAATCCATGCGAAACACATGATGTAGCTTCAAATCAATGCAATGTCGAAGGTTTAGCTTCAAATCCCTGCGAAACAAATGATTTAGCTTCAAATACTTGCGATATAAGTGATATAGTTTCAAATGCTGGCGAAATAATCGAGTTAGCTTCAAATCCATGCGAAATATATGTTGTAGCATGAAATCAATACGAGGTAGAAGGTTTGGCTTCAGACCAATGCGAAACAAATGATTTAGCATCAAATACTTGCGACATAAGTGATATAGCTTCAAATGCTGGCGAAATAAACGAGTTAGCTTCAAATCCATTCGAAACACATGATGTAGCTTCAAATCAATGCAATGTCGAAGGTTTAGCTTCAAATCCCTGCGAAACAAATGATTTAGCTTCAAATACTTGCGATATAAGTGATATAGCTTCAAATGCTGGGGAAATAACCGAGTTAGCTTCAAATCCATGCGAAACATATGCTGTAGTATCAAATCATTGCGAGGAAGAAGGTTTGGCTTCAGACCAATGCGAAACAAATGATTTAGCATCAAATACTTGTGATATACATGATTTAAATACAACTGCATACGAAACTAACGAGTTAGCTTCAAATCCAAGCGAAACACATGACGTATCTTCAAATTAATGCGATGTAGAAAATTAATCTTCAAATCCAAGCGAAACAAATGATTTAGCTTCAAATACTTGCGATATAAGTGATATAGTTTCAAATGCTGGCGAAATAATCGAGTTAGCTTCAAATCCATGCGTAACATATGCTGTAGCATCAAATCAATGCGAGGTAGAAGGTTTGGCTTCAGACCAATGCGAAACAAATGATTTAGTTTCAAATACTTGCGATATAAGTGATATAGCTTCAAATGCTGGCGAAATAAACGAGTTAGCTCCAAATCCATGCGAAACATATGATGTAGCTTCAAATCAATTCGATGTAGATGGTTTAGAATCAAATCCATGCGAAACAAATGATTTAGCTTCAAATACTTGCGATATAAGTGATATAGCTTCAAATGCTGGCGAAATAACCGAGTTAGCTTCAAATGCAGGCGAAACAAACGCTTTAGCTTCAAAACCATGCGAATCACATAATTTAGCTTCAAATTCATGCGAAGCACATGGTTTAGCTTCAAATTCTTGCGATATAAGTGTTATAGCTTCAAATGCAGGCGTAATAAACGATTTAGCTTCAAATCCATGCGGAACACATGATGTAGCTTCAAATCAATGCGATGTAGAAGGTTTAGCTTCAAATCCATGCGAAACAAATGATTTAGCTTCAAATACTTGTGATATACATGATTTAGATTCAACTGCATACGAAACTAACGAGTTAGCTTCAAATCCAAGCGAAACACATGATGTATCTTAAAATTAATGCGATGTAGAAAATTAATCTTCAAATCCATGCGAAACAAATGATTTAGCTTCAAATACTTGCGATATAAGTGATATAGCTTCAAATGCTGGCGCAATTAACGAGATAGCTTCATATCCATGCGAAACACATGATGTACTTCAAATCAATGCGATGAAGAAGGTTTAGCTTCAACTCCATGCGAAACAAATGATTTCGCTTCAAATACTTGCGATATAAGTGTTATAGCTACAAATGCTGGCGAACTAATCGAGTTAGCTTCAAATCCATGTGAAACACATGATGTAGCTTCAAATCATCGCGATGTAGAAGGTTTCGCTGCAAATCCATGTGTAGCAATTTATTTAACTTCAAATACTTGCGATATAAGTGGTCTAGCATCAAATGCTGGCGAAATAATCGAGATAGCTTCAACTCCGTGCGAAACACATGATGTAGCTTCAAATCAATGCGATGTAGAAGGTTTAGCTTCAAATTCATGCGAAACAAATGATTTAGCTTCAAATTCTTGCGATATAAGTGATATAGCTTCAAATGCAGGCGAAATAAACGATTTAGCTCCAAATCCATGCGGAACACATGATGTAGCTTCAAATCAATGCGATGTAGAAGGTTTAGCTTCAAATCCATGCGAATCAAATGATTTAGCTTCAAATACTTGCGATATAATTGATATAGCTTCAAATGCAGGAGAAACGAACGAGTTAGCTTCAAATCCATGCGAAACACATAATGTAGCTTCAAATCAATGCGATGTCGAAGGTTTAGCTTCAAATCCCTGCGAAACAAATGATTTAGCTTCAAATAAATGCGATATAAGTGATATAATTTCAAATGCTGGCGAAATAATCGAGATAGCTTCAAATCCACGTGAAACACATGATGTAGCTTCAAATCAATGCGATGTAGAAGGTTTAGCTTCAACTCCATGCGAAACAAAAGATTTCGCTTCAAATACTTGCGATATAAGTGTTATAGCTTCAAATGCTGGCGAACTAATCGAGGTAGCTTCAAATCCATGTGAAACACATGCTGTAGCTTCAAATCAACGCGATGTACAAGGTTTCGCTTCTAATCCATGTGTAGCAATTTATTTAACTTCAAATACTTGCGATATAAGTGGTCTAGCATCAAATGCTGGCGAATTAATAGAAATAGCTTCTAATCCATGCGAAACACATGATGTAGCTTCAAATACATGCGATATAAGTGATATAATTTCAAATGCTGGCGAAATAATCGAGTTAGCTTCAAATCCATGCGAAACATATGATGTAGCATCAAATCAATGCGAGGTAGAAGGTTTGGCTTCAGATCAATGCGAAACAAATGATTTAGCATCAAATACTTGCGATATAAGTGATATAGCTTCAAATGCTGGCGAAATAACCGAGTTAGCTTCAAATGCAGGCGAAACAAACGCTTTAGCATCAAAACCATGCGAATCACATAATTTAGCTTCAAATTCATGCGAAACACATGGTTTAGCTTCAAATTCTTGCGATATAAGTGTTATTGCTTCAAATGCAGGCGTAATAAACGATTTAGCTTCAAATCCATGCGGAACACATGATGTAGCTTCAAATCAATGCGATGTAGAAGGTTTAGCTTCAAATCCATGCGAAACAAATGATTTAGCTTCAAATACTTGTGATATACATGATTTAGATTCAACTGCATACGAAACTAACGAGTTAGCTTCAAATCCAAGCGAAACACATGATGTATCTTAAAATTAATGCGATGTAGAAAATTAATCTACAAATCCATGCGAAACAAATGATTTAGCTTCAAATACTTGCGATATAAGTGATATAGCTTCAAATGGTGGCGCAATTAACGAGATAGCTTCATATCCATGTGAAACACATGATGTAGCTTCAAATCATCGCGATGTAGAAGGTTTAGCTTCAAATCCATGCGAATCAAATGATTTAGCTTCAAATACTTGCGATATAAGTGATACATCTTCAAATGCAGGCGACACGAACGAGTTAGCTTCAAATCAATGCGAAACACATGATATACCTTCATATCAATGCGATGTAGATTGTTTAGCTTCAAATCCATGCGAAACAAATGATTTAGCTTCAAATACTTGCGATATAAGTGATATAGCTTCAAATGCTGGCGAAATAATCGAGTTAGCTTCAAATCCAAGCGAAACAAATGATTTAGCTTGAAATACATGCGATATAAGTGATATAATTTCAAATGCTGGCGAAATAATCGAGTTAGCTTCAAATCCATGCGAAACATATGATGTAGCATCAAATCAATGCGAGGTAGAAGGTTTGGCTTCAGATCAATGCGAAACAAATGATTTAGCATCAAATACTTGCGATATAAGTGATATAGCTTCAAATGCTGGAGAAATAACCGAGTTAGCTTCAAATGCATGCGAAACACATGATGTAGGTTCAAATCAAAGCGATGTAGAAGGATTAGTTTCAAATCCATGTTAAACAAATGATTTTGATTCAAATACTTGTCATTTAAGTAATATAGCTTCAAATGCAGGCAAAACAAACGCTTTAGCTTCAAATCCATGCGAATCACATAATTTAGCATCAAATTCATGCGAAATACATGGTTTAGCTTTAAATTCATGCGAAACAAATGATTTAGTTTCAAATACTTGCGATATAAGTGACATAGCTTCAAATGCTGGTGAAATAACCGAGTTAGCTTCAAATGCATGCGAAACACATGATGTAGGGTCAAATGAAAGCGATGTAGAAGGATTAGTTTCAAATCCATGTTAAACAAATGATTTTGATTCAAATACTTGTGATTTAAGTGATATAGTTTCAAATGCTGGCGAAATAATCGAGTTAGCTTCAAATCCATGCGAAACATATGATGTAGCATCAAATCAATGCGAGGTAGAAGGTTTGGCTTCAGATCAAAGCGAAACAAATGATTTAGCATCAAATACTTGCGATATAAGTGATATGGCTTCAAATGCTGGAAAAATAACCAAGTTAGCTTCAAATGCATGCGAAACACATGATGTAGGTTCAAATCAAAGCGATGTAGAAGGATTAGTTTCAAATCCATGTTAAACGAATGATTTTGATTCAAATACTTGTGATTTAAGTGATATAGCTTCAAATGCTGGCGAAACAAACGCTTTAGCTTCAAAACCACGCGAATCACATAATTTAGCTTCAAATTCATGCGAAACACATGGTTTAGCTTTAAATTCATGCGAAACAAATGATTTAGTTTCAAATACTTGCGATATAAGTGATATAGCTTCAAATGCTTGCGAAATAATCGAGTTAGCTTCAAATCCATGCGAAACAAATGATTTAGCTTCAAATACTTGCGATATAAGTGATATTGCTTCAAATGCAGGCGAAACGAACGAGTTAGCTTCAAATCCATGCGAAACACATGATGTAGCTTCAAATCAATGCGATGTCGAAGGTTTAGCTTCAAATCCCTGCGAAACAAATGATTTAGCTTCAAATACTTGCGATATAAGTGATATAGTTTCAAATGCTGGCGAAATAATCGAGTTAGCTTCAAATCCATGCGTAAGATATGCTGTAGCATCAAATCAATGCGAGGTAGAAGGTTTGGTTTCAGACCAATGCGAAACAAATGATTTAGTTTCAAATACTTGCGATATAAGTGATGTAGCTTCAAATGCTGGCGAAATAAACGAGTTAGCTCCAAATCCATGCGAAACACATGATGTAGGTTCAAATCAATGCGATGTAGAAGGTTTAGCTTCAAATCCATGCGAATCAAATGATTTAGCTTCAAATACTTGCGATATAATTGATATAGCTTCAAATGCAGGCGAAACGAACGAGTTAGCTTCAAATCCATGCGAAACACATGATGTAGCTTCAAATCAATGCAATGTCGAAGGTTTAGCTTCAAATCCCTGCGAAACAAATGATTTAGCTTCAAATACTTGCGATATAAGTGATATAGTTTCAAATGCTGGCGAAATAATCGAGTTAGCTTCAAATCCATGCGAAATATATGCTGTAGCATGAAATCAATACGAGGTAGAAGGTTTGGCTTCAGACCAATGCGAAACAAATGATTTAGCATCAAATACTTGCGACATAAGTGATATAGCTTCAAATGCTGGCGAAATAAACGAGTTAGCTTCAAATCCATGCGAAACACATGATGTAGCTTCAAATCAATGCAATGTCGAAGGTTTAGCTTCAAATCCCTGCGAAACAAATGATTTAGCTTCAAATACTTGCGATATAAGTGATATAGCTTCAAATGCTGGCGAAATAAACGAATTAGCTCCAAATACATGCGAAACACATGATGTAGCTTCAAATCAATGCTATGTAGAAGGTTTAGCTTCAAATCCATGCGAAACAAATGATTTAGCTTCAAATACTTGCGATATAAGTGATATAGCTTCAAATGCTGGAGAAATAACCGAGTTAGCTTCAAATCCATGCGAAACATATGCTGTAGTATCAAATCATTGCGAGGAAGAAGGTTTGGCTTCAGACCAATGCGAAACAAATGATTTAGCATCAAATACTTGTGATATACATGATTTAAATACAACTGCATACGAAACTAACGAGTTAGCTTCAAATCCAAGCGAAACACATGACGTATCTTCAAATTAATGCGATGTAGAAAATTAATCTTCAAATCCAAGCGAAACAAATGATTTAGCTTCAAATACTTGCGATATAAGTGATATAGTTTCAAATGCTGGCGAAATAATCGAGTTAGCTTCAAATCCATGCGTAACATATGCTGTAGCATCCAATCAATGCGAGGTAGAAGGTTTGGCTTCAGACCAATGCGAAACAAATGATTTAGTTTCAAATACTTGCGATATAAGTGATATAGCTTCAAATGCTGGCGAAATAAACGAGTTAGCTCCAAATCCATGCGAAACATATGATGTAGCTTCAAATCAATTCGATGTAGATGGTTTAGAATCAAATCCATGCGAAACAAATGATTTAGCTTCAAATACTTGCGATATAAGTGATATAGCTTCAAATGCTGGCGAAATAACCGAGTTAGCTTCAAATGCAGGCGAAACAAACGCTTTAGCTTCAAAACCATGCGAATCACATAATTTAGCATCAAATTCATGCGAAATACATGGTTTAGCTTTAAATTCATGCGAAACAAATGATTTAGTTTCAAATACTTGCGATATAAGTGACATAGCTTCAAATGCTGGCGAAATATCCGAGTTAGCTTCAAATGCATGCGAAACACATGATGTAGGGTCAAATGAAAGCGATGTAGAAGGATTAGTTTCAAATCCATGTTAAACAAATGATTTTGATTCAAATACTTGTGATTTAAGTGATATAGTTTCAAATGCTGGCGAAATAATCGAGTTAGCTTCAAATCCATGCGAAACATATGATGTAGCATCAAATCAATGCGAGGTAGAAGGTTTGGCTTCAGATCAAAGCGAAACAAATGATTTAGCATCAAATACTTGCGATATAAGTGATATGGCTTCAAATGCTGGAAAAATAACCAAGTTAGCTTCAAATGCATGCGAAACACATGATGTAGGTTCAAATCAAAACGATGTAGAAGGATTAGTTTCAAATCCATGTTAAACAAATGATTTTGATTCAAATACTTGTGATTTAAGTGATATAGCTTCAAATGCTGGCGAAACAAACGCTTTAGCTTCAAAACCATGCGAATCACATAATTTAGCTTCAAATTCATGCGAAACACATGGTTTAGCTTTAAATTCATGCGAAACAAATGATTTAGTTTCAAATACTTGCGATATAAGTGATATAGCTTCAAATGCTTGCGAAATAATCGAGTTAGCTTCAAATCCATGCGAAACAAATGATTTAGCTTCAAATACTTGCGATATAAGTGATATTGCTTCAAATGCAGGCGAAACGAACGAGTTAGCTTCAAATCCATGCGAAACACATGATGTAGCTTCAAATCAATGCGATGTCGAAGGTTTAGCTTCAAATCCCTGCGAAACAAATGATTTAGCTTCAAATACTTGCGATATAAGTGATATAGTTTCAAATGCTGGCGAAATAATCGAGTTAGCTTCAAATCCATGCGTAAGATATGCTGTAGCATCAAATCAATGCGAGGTAGAAGGTTTGGCTTCAGACCAATGCGAAACAAATGATTTAGTTTCAAATACTTGCGATATAAGTGATGTAGCTTCAAATGCTGGCGAAATAAACGAGTTAGCTCCAAATCCATGCGAAACACATGATGTAGGTTCAAATCAATGCAATGTCGAAGGTTTAGCTTCAAATCCCTGCGAAACAAATGATTTAGCTTCAAATACTTGCGATATAAGTGATATAGCTTCAAATGCTGGCGAAATAAACGAATTAGCTCCAAATACATGCGAAACACATGATGTAGCTTCAAATCAATGCGATGTAGAAGGTTTAGCTTCAAATCCATGCGAAACAAATGATTTAGCTTCAAATACTTGCGATATAAGTGATATAGCTTCAAATGCTGGAGAAATAACCGAGTTAGCTTCAAATCCATGCGAAACATATGCTGTAGTATCAAATCATTGCGAGGAAGAAGGTTTGGCTTCAGACCAATGCGAAACAAATGATTTAGCATCAAATACTTGTGATATACATGATTTAAATACAACTGCATACGAAACTAACGAGTTAGCTTCAAATCCATGCGAAACACATGTTGTAGCTTCAAATCAATGCAATGTCGAAGGTTTAGCTTCAAATCCCTGCGAAACAAATGATTTAGCTTCAAATACTTGCGATATAAGCGATATAGTTTCAAATGCTGTCGAAATAATCGAGTTAGCTTCAAATCCATGCGTAACATATGCTGTAGCATCAAATCAATGCGAGGTAGAAGGTTTGGCTTCAGACCAATGCGAAACAAATGATTTAGTTTCAAATACTTGCGATATAAGTGATATAGCTTCAAATGCTGGCGAAATAAACGAGTTAGCTCCAAATCCATGCGAAACATATGATGTAGCTTCAAATCAATTCGATGTAGATGGTTTAGAATCAAATCCATGCGAAACAAATGATTTAGCTTCAAATACTTGCGATATAAGCGATATAGTTTCAAATGCTGTCGAAATAATCGAGTTAGCTTCAAATCCATGCGTAACATATGCTGTAGCATCAAATCAATGCGAGGTAGAAGGTTTGGCTTCAGACCAATGCGAAACAAATGATTTAGTTTCAAATACTTGCGATATAAGTGATATAGCTTCAAATGCTGGCGAAATAAACGAGTTAGCTCCAAATCCATGCGAAACATATGATGTAGCTTCAAATCAATTCGATGTAGATGGTTTAGAATCAAATCCATGCGAAACAAATGATTTAGCTTCAAATACTTGCGATATAAGTGATATAGCTTCAAATGCTGGCGAAATAACCGAGTTAGCTTCAAATGCAGGCGAAACAAACGCTTTAGCTTCAAAAGCATGCGAATCACATAATTTAGCTTCAAATTCATGCGAAGCACATGGTTTAGCTTCAAATTCTTGCGATATAAGTGTTATAGCTTCAAATGCAGGCGTAATAAACGATTTAGCTTCAAATCCATGCGGAACACATGATGTAGCTTCAAATCAATGCGATGTAGAAGGTTTAGCTTCAAATCCATGCGAAACAAATGATTTAGCTTCAAATACTTGTGATATACATGATTTAGATTCAACTGCATACGAAACTAACGAGTTAGCTTCAAATCCAAGCGAAACACATGATGTATCTTAAAATTAATGCGATGTAGAAAATTAATCTTCAAATCCATGCGAAACAAATGATTTAGCTTCAAATACTTGCGATATAAGTGATATAGCTTCAAATGCTGGCGCAATTAACGAGATAGCTTCATATCCATGCGAAACACATGATGTACTTCAAATCAATGCGATGAAGAAGGTTTAGCTTCAACTCCATGCGAAACAAATGATTTCGCTTCAAATACTTGCGATATAAGTGTTATAGCTACAAATGCTGGCGAACTAATCGAGTTAGCTTCAAATCCATGTGAAACACATGATGTAGCTTCAAATCATCGCGATGTAGAAGGTTTCGCTGCAAATCCATGTGTAGCAATTTATTTAACTTCAAATACTTGCGATATAAGTGGTCTAGCATCAAATGCTGGCGAAATAATCGAGATAGCTTCAACTCCGTGCGAAACACATGATGTAGCTTCAAATCAATGCGATGTAGAAGGTTTAGCTTCAAATCCATGCGAATCAAATGATTTAGCTTCAAATACTTGCGATATAATTGATATAGCTTCAAATGCAGGAGAAACGAACGAGTTAGCTTCAAATCCATGCGAATCACATAATTTAGCTTCAAATTCATGCGAAACACATGGTTTAGCTTTAAATTCATGCGAAACAAATGATTTAGCTTCAAATTCTTGCGATATAAGTGATATAGCTTCAAATGCAGGCGAAATAAACGATTTAGCTTCAAATCCATGCGGAACACATGATGTAGCTTCAAATCAATGCGATGTAGAAGGTTTAGCTTCAAATCCATGCGAATCAAATGATTTAGCTTCAAATACTTGTGATATACATGATTTAAATACAACTGCATACGAAACTAACGAGTTAGCTTCAAATCCATGCGAAACACATGTTGTAGCTTCAAATCAATGCAATGTCGAAGGTTTAGCTTCAAATCCCTGCGAAACAAATGATTTAGCTTCAAATACTTGCGATATAAGCGATATAGTTTCAAATGCTGTCGAAATAATCGAGTTAGCTTCAAATCCATGCGTAACATATGCTGTAGCATCAAATCAATGCGAGGTAGAAGGTTTGGCTTCAGACCAATGCGAAACAAATGATTTAGTTTCAAATACTTGCGATATAAGTGATATAGCTTCAAATGCTGGCGAAATAAACGAGTTAGCTCCAAATCCATGCGAAACATATGATGTAGCTTCAAATCAATTCGATGTAGATGGTTTAGAATCAAATCCATGCGAAACAAATGATTTAGCTTCAAATACTTGCGATATAAGCGATATAGTTTCAAATGCTGTCGAAATAATCGAGTTAGCTTCAAATCCATGCGTAACATATGCTGTAGCATCAAATCAATGCGAGGTAGAAGGTTTGGCTTCAGACCAATGCGAAACAAATGATTTAGTTTCAAATACTTGCGATATAAGTGATATAGCTTCAAATGCTGGCGAAATAAACGAGTTAGCTCCAAATCCATGCGAAACATATGATGTAGCTTCAAATCAATTCGATGTAGATGGTTTAGAATCAAATCCATGCGAAACAAATGATTTAGCTTCAAATACTTGCGATATAAGTGATATAGCTTCAAATGCTGGCGAAATAACCGAGTTAGCTTCAAATGCAGGCGAAACAAACGCTTTAGCTTCAAAAGCATGCGAATCACATAATTTAGCTTCAAATTCATGCGAAGCACATGGTTTAGCTTCAAATTCTTGCGATATAAGTGTTATAGCTTCAAATGCAGGCGTAATAAACGATTTAGCTTCAAATCCATGCGGAACACATGATGTAGCTTCAAATCAATGCGATGTAGAAGGTTTAGCTTCAAATCCATGCGAAACAAATGATTTAGCTTCAAATACTTGTGATATACATGATTTAGATTCAACTGCATACGAAACTAACGAGTTAGCTTCAAATCCAAGCGAAACACATGATGTATCTTAAAATTAATGCGATGTAGAAAATTAATCTTCAAATCCATGCGAAACAAATGATTTAGCTTCAAATACTTGCGATATAAGTGATATAGCTTCAAATGCTGGCGCAATTAACGAGATAGCTTCATATCCATGCGAAACACATGATGTACTTCAAATCAATGCGATGAAGAAGGTTTAGCTTCAACTCCATGCGAAACAAATGATTTCGCTTCAAATACTTGCGATATAAGTGTTATAGCTACAAATGCTGGCGAACTAATCGAGTTAGCTTCAAATCCATGTGAAACACATGATGTAGCTTCAAATCATCGCGATGTAGAAGGTTTCGCTGCAAATCCATGTGTAGCAATTTATTTAACTTCAAATACTTGCGATATAAGTGGTCTAGCATCAAATGCTGGCGAAATAATCGAGATAGCTTCAACTCCGTGCGAAACACATGATGTAGCTTCAAATCAATGCGATGTAGAAGGTTTAGCTTCAAATCCATGCGAATCAAATGATTTAGCTTCAAATACTTGCGATATAATTGATATAGCTTCAAATGCAGGAGAAACGAACGAGTTAGCTTCAAATCCATGCGAATCACATAATTTAGCTTCAAATTCATGCGAAACACATGGTTTAGCTTTAAATTCATGCGAAACAAATGATTTAGCTTCAAATTCTTGCGATATAAGTGATATAGCTTCAAATGCAGGCGAAATAAACGATTTAGCTTCAAATCCATGCGGAACACATGATGTAGCTTCAAATCAATGCGATGTAGAAGGTTTAGCTTCAAATCCATGCGAATCAAATGATTTAGCTTCAAATACTTGCGATATAATTGATATAGCTTCAAATGCAGGAGAAACGAACGAGTTAGCTTCAAATCCATGCGAAACACATAATGTAGCTTCAAATCAATGCGATGTCGAAGGTTTAGCTTCAAATCACTGCGAAACAAATGATTTAGCTTCAAATAAATGCGATATAAGTGATATAATTTCAAATGCTGGCGAAATAATCGAGATAGCTTCAAATCCACGTGAAACACATGATGTAGCTTCAAATCAATGCGATGTAGAAGGTTTAGCTTCAACTCCATGCGAAACAAAAGATTTCGCTTCAAATACTTGCGATATAAGTGTTATAGCTTCAAATGCTGGCGAACTAATCGAGGTAGCTTCAAATCCATGTGAAACACATGCTGTAGCTTCAAATCAACGCGATGTACAAGGTTTCGCTTCTAATCCATGTGTAGCAATTTATTTAACTTCAAATACTTGCGATATAAGTGGTCTAGCATCAAATGCTGGCGAATTAATAGAAATAGCTTCTAATCCATGCGAAACACATGATGTAGCTTCAAATACATGCGATATAAGTGATATAATTTCAAATGCTGGCGAAATAATCGAGTTAGCTTCAAATCCATGCGAAACATATGATGTAGCATCAAATCAATGCGAGGTAGAAGGTTTGGCTTCAGATCAATGCGAAACAAATGATTTAGCATCAAATACTTGCGATATAAGTGATATAGCTTCAAATGCTGGCGAAATAACCGAGTTAGCTTCAAATGCAAGCGAAACAAACGCTTTAGCTTCAAAACCATGCGAATCACATAATTTAGCTTCAAATTCATGCGAAACACATGGTTTAGCTTCAAATTCTTGCGATATAAGTGTTATAGCTTCAAATGCAGGCGTAATAAACGATTTAGCTTCAAATCCATGCGGAACACATGATGTAGCTTCAAATCAATGCGATGTAGAAGGTTTAGCTTCAAATCCATGCGAAACAAATGATTTAGCTTCAAATACTTGTGATATACATGATTTAGATTCAACTACATACGAAACTAACGAGTTAGCTTCAAATCCAAGCGAAACACATGATGTATCTTAAAATTAATGCGATGTAGAAAATTAATCTTCAAATCCATGCTAAACAAATGATTTAGCTTCAAATACTTGCGATATAAGTGATATAGCTTCAAATGGTGGCGCAATTAACGAGATAGCTTCATATCCATGTGAAACACATGATGTAGCTTCAAATCATCGCGATGTAGAAGGTTTAGCTTCAAATCCATGCGAATCAAATGATTTAGCTTCAAATACTTGCGATATAAGTGATATATCTTCAAATGCAGGCGACACGAACGAGTTAGCTTCAAATCAATGCGAAACACATGATATACCTTCATATCAATGCGATGTAGATTGTTTTGCTTCAAATCCATGCGAAACAAATGATTTAGCTTCAAATACTTGCGATATAAGTGATATAGCTTCAAATGCTGGCGAAATAATCGAGTTAGCTTCAAATCCAAGCGAAACAAATGATTTAGCTTCAAATACATGCGATATAAGTGATATAATTTCAAATGCTGGCGAAATAATCGAGTTAGCTTCAAATCCATGCGAAACGTATGATGTAGCATCAAATCAATGCGAGGTAGAAGGTTTGGCTTCAGATCAATGCGAAACAAATGATTTAGCATCAAATACTTGCGATATAAGTGATATAGCTTCAAATGCTGGAGAAATAACCGAGTTAGCTTCAAATGCATGCGAAACACATGATGTAGGTTCAAATCAAAGCGATGTAGAAGGATTAGTTCAAATCCATGTTAAACAAATGATTTTGATTCAAATACTTGTCATTTAAGTAATATAGCTTCAAATGCAGGCAAAACAAACGCTTTAGCTTCAAATCCATGCGAATCACATAATTTAGCATCAAATTCATGCGAAATACATGGTTTAGCTTTAAATTCATGCGAAACAAATGATTTAGTTTCAAATACTTGCGATATAAGTGACATAGCTTCAAATGCTGGCGAAATAACCGAGTTAGCTTCAAATGCATGCGAAACACATGATGTAGGGTCAAATGAAAGCGATGTAGAAGGATTAGTTTCAAATCCATGTTAAACAAATGATTTTGATTCAAATACTTGTGATTTAAGTGATATAGTTTCAAATGCTGGCGAAATAATCGAGTTAGCTTCAAATCCATGCGAAACATATGATGTAGCATCAAATCAATGCGAGGTAGAAGGTTTGGCTTCAGATCAAAGCGAAACAAATGATTTAGCATCAAATACTTGCGATATAAGTGATATGGCTTCAAATGCTGGAAAAATAACCGAGTTAGCTTCAAATGCATGCGAAACACATGATGTAGGTTCAAATCAAAGCGATGTAGAAGGATTAGTTTCAAATCCATGTTAAACAAATGATTTTGATTCAAATACTTGTGATTTAAGTGATATAGCTTCAAATGCTGGCGAAACAAACGCTTTAGCTTCAAAACCATGCGAATCACATAATTTAGCTTCAAATTCATGCGAAACACATGGTTTAGCTTTAAATTCATGCGAAACAAATGATTTAGTTTCAAATACTTGCGATATAAGTGATATAGCTTCAAATGCTTGCGAAATAATCGAGTTAGCTTCAAATCCATGCGAAACAAATGATTTAGCTTCAAATACTTGCGATATAAGTGATATTGCTTCAAATGCAGGCGAAACGAACGAGTTAGCTTCAAATCCATGCGAAACACATGATGTAGCTTCAAATCAATGCGATGTCGAAGGATTAGCTTCAAATCCCTGCGAAACAAATGATTTAGCTTCAAATACTTGCGATATAAGTGATATAGTTTCAAATGCTGGCGAAATAATCGAGTTAGCTTCAAATCCATGCGTAAGATATGCTGTAGCATCAAATCAATGCGAGGTAGAAGGTTTGGCTTCAGACCAATGCGAAACAAATGATTTAGTTTCAAATACTTGCGATATAAGTGATGTAGCTTCAAATGCTGGCGAAATAACCGAGTTAGCTTCAAATGCAGGCGAAACAAACGCATTAGCTTCAAAACCATACGAATCACATAATTTAGCTTCAAATTCATGCGAAACACATGGTTTAGCTTCAAATTCTTGCGATATAAGTGTTATAGCTTCAAATGCAGGCGTAATAAACGATTTAGCTTCAAATCCATGCGGAACACATGATGTAGCTTCAAATCAATGCGATGTAGAAGTTTTATCTTCAAATCTTGCGAAACAAATGATTTAGCTTCAAATACTTGTGATATACATGATTTAGATTCAACTGCATACGAAACTAACGAGTTAGCTTCAAATCCAAGCGAAACACATGATGTATCTTAAAATTAATGCGATGTAGAAAATTAATCTTCAAATCCATGCGAAACAAATGATTTAGCTTCAAATACTTGCGATATAAGTGATATAGCTTCAAATGCTGGCGCAATTAACGAGATAGCTTCATATCCATGCGAAACACATGATGTAGCTTCAAATCAATGCGATGTAGAAGGTTTAGCTTCAACTCCATGCGAAACAAATGATTTCGATTCAAATACTTGCGATATAAGTGTTATAGCTACAAATGCTGGCGAACTAATCGAGTTAGCTTCAAATCCATGTGAAACACATGATGTAGCTTCAAATCATCGCGATGTAGAAGGTTTCGCTGCAAATCCATGTGTAGCAATTTATTTAACTTCAAATACTTGCGATATAAGTGGTCTAGCATCAAATGCTGGCGAAATAATCGAGATAGCTTCAAATCCATGCGGAACACATGATGTAGCTTCAAATCAATGCGATGTAGAAGGTTTAGCTTAAAATCCATGCGAATCAAATGATTTAGCTTCAAATACTTGCGATATAAGTGATATATCTTCAAATGCAGGCGACTCGAACGAGTTAGCTTCAAATCAATGCGAAACACATGATATACCTTCATATCAATGCGATGTAGATTGTTTAGCTTCAAATCCATGCGAAACAAATGATTTAGCTTCAAATACTTGCGATATAAGTGATATAGCTTCAAATGCTGGCGAAATAAACGAGTTAGCTTCAAATCCAAGCGAAACAATTGATTTAGCTTCAAATACATGCGATATAAGTGATATAATTTCAAATGCTGGCGAAATAATCGAGTTAGCTTCAAATCCATGCGAAACATATGATGTAGCATCAAATCAATGCGTGGTAGAAGGTTTGGCTTCAGATCAATGCGAAACAAATGATTTAGCATCAAATACTTGCGATATAAGTGATATAGCTTCAAATGCTGGAGAAATAACCGAGTTAGCTTCAAATGCATGCGAAACACATGATGTAGGTTCAAATCAAAGCGATGTAGAAGGATTAGTTTCAAATCCATGTTAAACAAATGATTTTGATTCAAATACTTGTGATTTAAGTGATATAGATTCAAATGCAGGCAAAACAAACGCTTTAGCTTCAAATCCATGCGAATCACATAATTTAGCATCAAATTCATGCGAAATACATGGTTTAGCTTTAAATTCATGCGAAACAAATGATTTAGTTTCAAATACTTGCGATATAAGTGACATAGCTTCAAATGCTGGCGAAATAACCGAGTTAGCTTCAAATGCATGCGAAACACATGATGTAGGGTCAAATGAAAGCGATGTAGAAGGATTAGTTTCAAATCCATGTTAAACAAATGATTTTGATTCAAATACTTGTGATTTAAGTGATATAGCTTCAAATGCAGGCGAAATAACCGAGTTAGCTTCAAATGCATGCGAAACACATGATGTAGGTTCAAATCAAAGCGATGTAGAAAGATTAGTTTCAAATCCATGTTAAACAAATGATTTTGATTCAAATACTTGTGATTTAAGTGATATAGCTTCAAATGCAGGCGAAACAAACGCTTTAGCTTCAAAACCATACGAATCACATAATTTAGCTTCAAATTCATGCGAAACACATGGTTTAGCTTTAAATTCATGCGAAACAAATGATTTAGTTTCAAATACTTGCGATATAAGTGATATAGCTTCAAATCCTGGCGAAATAAACGAGTTAGCTCCAAATCCATGCGAAACACATGATATAGCTTCAAATCAATTCGATGTAGATGGTTTAGAATCAAATCCATGCGAAACAAATGATTTAGCTTCAAAACCATGCGAATCACATAATTTAGCTTCAAATTCATGCGAAACACATGGTTTAGCTTCAAATTCATGCGAAACAAATGATTTAGCTTCAAATACTTGCGATATAAGTGATATAGCTTCAAATGCTTGCGAAATAATCGAGTTAGCTTCAAATCCATGCGAAACAAATGATTTAGCTTCAAATACTTGCGATATAAGTGATATTGCTTCAAATGCAGGCGAAACGAACGAGTTAGCTTCAAATCCATGCGAAACACATGATGTAGCTTCAAATCAATGCGATGTCGAAGGTTTAGCTTCAAATCCCTGCGAAACAAATGATTTAGCTTCAAATACTTGCGATATAAGTGATATAGTTTCAAATGCTGGCGAAATAATCGAGTTAGCTTCAAATCCATGCGTAAGATATGCTGTAGCATCAAATCAATGCGAGGTAGAAGGTTTGGCTTCAGACCAATGCGAAACAAATGATTTAGTTTCAAATACTTGCGATATAAGTGATATAGCTTCAAATGCTGGCGAAATAAACGAGTTAGCTCCAAATCCATGCGAAACATATGATGTAGCTTCAAATCAATTCGATGTAGATGGTTTAGAATCAAATCCATGCGAAACAAATGATTTAGCTTCAAATACTTGCGATGTAAGTGATATAGCTTCAAATGCTGGCGAAATAACCGAATTAGCTTCAAATGCAGGCGAAACAAACGCATTAGCTTCAAAACCATACGAATCACATAATTTAGCTCCAAATTCATGCGAAACACATGGTTTAGCTTCAAATTCTTGCGATATATGTGTTATAGCTTCAAATGCAGGCGTAATAAACGATTTAGCTTCAAATCCATGCGGAACACATGATGTAGCTTCAAATCAATGCGATGTAGAAGTTTTATCTTCAAATCCATGCGAAACAAATGATTTAGCTTCAAATACTTGTGATATACATGATTTAGATTCAACTGCATACGAAACTAACGAGTTAGCTTCAAATCCAAGCGAAACACATGATGTATCTTAAAATTAATGCGATGTAGAAAATTAATCTTCAAATCCATGCGAAACAAATGATTTAGCTTCAAATACTTGCGATATAAGTGATATAGCTTCAAATGCTGGCGCAATTAACGAGATAGCTTCATATCCATGCGAAACACATGATGTAGCTTCAAATCAATGCGAGGTAGAAGGTTTGGCTTCAGATCAATGCGAAACAAATGATTTAGCATCAAATACTTGCGATATAAGTGATATAGCTTCAAATGCTGGAGAAATAACCGAGTTAGCTTCAAATGCATGCGAAACACATGATGTAGGTTCAAATCAAAGCGATGTAGAAGGATTAGTTTCAAATCCATGTTAAACAAATGATTTTGATTCAAATACTTGTGATTTAAGTGATATAGATTCAAATGCAGGCAAAACAAACGCTTTAGCTTCAAATCCATGCGAATCACATAATTTAGCTTCAAATTCATGCGAAACACATGGTTTAGCTTTAAATTCATGCGAAACAAATGATTTAGTTTCAAATACTTGCGATATAAGTGATATAGCTTCAAATCCTGGCGAAATAAACGAGTTAGCTCCAAATCCATGCGAAACACATGATGTAGCTTCAAATCAATTCGATGTAGATGGTTTAGAATCAAATCCATGCGAAACAAATGATTTAGCTTCAAAACCATGCGAATCACATAATTTAGCTTCAAATTCATGCGAAACACATAATTTAGCATCAAATTCATGCGAAACACATGGTTTAGCTTCAAATTCATGCGAAACAAATGATTTAGCTTCAAATACTTACGATATAAGTGTTATAGCTACAAATGCTGGCGAACTAATCGAGTTAGCTTCAAATCCATGTGAAACACATGATGTAGCTTCAAATCATCGCGATGTAGAAGGTTTCGCTGCAAATCCATGTGTAGCAATTTATTTAACTTCAAATACTTGCGATATAAGTGGTCTCGCATCAAATGCTGGCGAAATAATCGAGATAGCTACAAATCCGTGCGAAACACATGATGTAGCTTCAAATCAATGCGATGTAGAAGGTTTAGCTTCAAATTCATGCGAAACAAATGATTTAGCTTCAAATTCTTGCGATATATGTGATATAGCTTCAAATGCAGGCGAAATAAACGATTTAGCTTCAAAACCATGCGGAACACATGATGTAGCTTCAAATCAATGAGATGTAGATGGTTTAGAATCAAATCCATGCGAAACAAATGATTTAGCTTCAAATACTTGCGATATAAGTGATATAGCATCAAATGCTGGCGAAATAACCGAGTTAGCATCAAATGCATGCGAAACACATGATGTAGGTTCAAATCAAAGCGATGTAGAAGGATTAGTTTCAAATCCATGTTAAACAAATGATTTTGATTCAAATACTTGTGATTTAAGTGATATAGCTTCAAATGCAGGCGAAACAAACGCTTTAGCTTCAAATCCATGCGAATCACATAATTTAGCTTCAAATTCATGCGAAACACATGGTTTAGCTTTAAATTCATGCGAAACAAATGATTTAGTTTCAAATACTTGCGATATAAGTGATATAGCTTCAAATCCTGGCGAAATAAACGAGTTAGCTCCAAATCCATGCGAAACACATGATGTAGCTTCAAATCAATTCGATGTAGATGGTTTAGAATCAAATCCATGCGAAACAAATGATTTAGCTTCAAAACCATGCGAATCACATAATTTAGCTTCAAATTCATGCGAAACACATAATTTGGCATCAAATTCATGCGAAACACATGGTTTAGCTTCAAATTCATGCGAAACAAATGATTTAGCTTCAAATACTTACGATATAAGTGTTATAGCTACAAATGCTGGCGAACTAATCGAGTTAGCTTCAAATCCATGTGAAACACATGATGTAGCTTCAAATCATCGCGATGTAGAAGGTTTCGCTGCAAATCCATGTGTAGCAATTTATTTAACTTCAAATACTTGCGATATAAGTGGTCTAGCATCAAATGCTGGCGAAATAATCGAGATAGCTTCAAATCCGTGCGAAACACATGATGTAGCTTCAAATCAATGCGATGTAGAAGGTTTAGCTTCAAATTCATGCGAAACAAATGATTTAGCTTCAAATTCTTGCGATATATGTGACATAGCTTCAAATGCAGGCGAAATAAACGATTTAGCTTCAAAACCATGCGGAACACATGATGTAGCTTCAAATCAATGAGATGTAGATGGTTTAGAATCAAATCCATGCGAAACAAATGATTTAGCTTCAAATACTTGCGATATAAGTGATATAGCATCAAATGCTGGCGAAATAACCGAGTTAGCATCAAATGCATGCGAAACACATGATGTAGGTTCAAATCAAAGCGATGTAGAAGGATTAGTTTCAAATCCATGTTAAACAAATGATTTTGATTCAAATACTTGTGATTTAAGTGATATAGCTTCAAATGCAGGCGAAACAAACGCTTTAGCTTCAAATCCATGCGAATCACATAATTTAGCTTCAAATTCATGCGAAACACATGGTTTAGCTTTAAATTCATGCGAAACAAATGATTTAGTTTCAAATACTTGCGATATAAGTGATATAGCTTCAAATCCTGGCGAAATAAACGAGTTAGCTCCAAATCCATGCGAAACACATGATGTAGCTTCAAATCAATTCGATGTAGATGGTTTAGAATCAAATCCATGCGAAACAAATGATTTAGCTTCAAAACCATGCGAATCACATAATTTAGCTTCAAATTCATGCGAAACACATGGTTTAGCTTCAAATTCATGCGAAACAAATGATTTAGCTTCAAATACTTGCGACATAAGTGATATAGCTTCAAATGCTTGCGAAATAATCGAGTTAGCTTCAAATCCATGCGAAACAAATGATTTAGCTTCAAATACTTGCGGTATAAGTGATATTGCTTCAAATGCAGGCGAAACGAACGAGTTAGCTTCAAATCCATGCGAAACACATGATGTAGCTTCAAATCAATGCGATGTCGAAGGTTTAGCTTCAAATCCCTGCGAAACAAATGATTTAGCTTCAAATACTTGCGATATAAGTGATATAGTTTCATATGCTGGCGAAATAATCGAGTTAGCTTCAAATCCATGCGTAAGATATGCTGTAGCCTCAAATCAATGCGAGGTAGAAGGTTTGGCTTCAGACCAATGCGAAACAAATGATTTAGTTTCAAATACTTGCGATATAAGTGATATAGCTTCAAATGCTGGCGAAATAAACGAGTTAGCTTCAAATGCAGGCGAAACAAATGATTTAGCTTCAAATACTTGCGATATAAGTGATATTGCTTCAAATGCAGGCGAAACGAACGAGTTAGCTTCAAATCCATGCGAAACACATGATGTAGCTTCAAATCAATGCGATGTCGAAGGTTTAGCTTCAAATCCCTGCGAAACAAATGATTTAGCTTCAAATACTTGCGATATAAGTGATATAGTTTCAAATGCTGGCGAAATAATCGAGTTAGCTTCAAATCCATGCGTAACATATGCTGTAGCATCAAATCAATGCGAGGTAGAAGGTTTGGCTTCAGATCAGTTCGAAACAAATGATTTAGCATCAAATACTTGCGATATAAGTGATATAGCTTCAAATGCTGGAGAAATAACCGAGTTAGCTTCAAATGCATGCGAAACACATGATGTAGGTTCAAATCAAAGCGATATAGAAGGATTAGTTTCAAATCCATGCGAAACAAATGATTTAGCTTCAAATACTTGTGATATACATGATCTAGATTCAACTGCATACGAAACTAACGAGTTAGCTTCAAATCCAAGCGAAACACGTGATGTATCTTAAAATTAATGCGATGTAGAAAATTAATCTTCAAATCCATGCGAAACAAATGATTTAGCTTCAAATACTTGCGATATAAGTGATATAGCTTCAAATGCTGGCGCAATTAACGAGATAGCTTCATATCCATGCGAAACACATGATGTAGCTTCAAATCAATGCGATGTAGAAGGTTTAGCTTCAACTCCATGCGAAACAAATGATTTCGCTTCAAATACTTGCGATATAAGTGTTATAGCTACAAATGCTGGCGAACTAATCGAGTTAGCTTCAAATCCATGTGAAACACATGATGTAGCTTCAAATCATCGCGATGTAGAAGGTTTCGCTGCAAATCCATGTGTAGCAATTTATTTAACTTCAAATACTTGCGATATAAGTGGTCTAGCATCAAATGCTGGCGAAATAATCGAGATAGCTTCAAATCCGTGCGAAACACATGATGTAGCTTCAAATCAATGCGATGTAGAAGGTTTAGCTTCAAATTCATGCGAAACAAATGATTTAGCTTCAAATTCTTGCGATATAAGTGATCTAGCTTCAAATGCAGGCGAAATAACCGATTTAGCTTCAAATCCATGCGGAACACATGATGTAGGTTCAAATCAATGCGATGTAGAAGGTTTAGCTTCAAATCCATGCGAAACAAATGATTTAGCTTCAAATACTTGCGATATAAGTGATATAGCTTCAAATGCTGGCGAAATAATCGAGATAGCTTCAAATCCAAGCGAAACAAATGATTTAGTTTCAAATACATGCGATATAAGTGATATAATTTCAAATGCTGGCGAAATAATCGAGTTAGCTTCAAATCCATGCGAAACATATGATGTAGCATCAAATCAATGCGAGGTAGAAGGTTTGGCTTCACATCAATGCGAAACAAATGATTTAGCATCAAATACTTGCGATATAAGTGATATAGCTTCAAATGCTGGAGAAATAACCGAGTTAGCTTCAAATGCATGCGAAACACATGATGTAGGTTCAAATCAAAGCGATGTAGAAGGATTAGTTTCAAATCCATGTTAAACAAATGATGTTGATTCAAATACTTGTGATTTAAGTGATATAGCTTCAAATGCAGGCAAAACAAACGCTTTAGCTTCAAATCCATGCGAATCACATAATTTAGCATCAAATTCATGCGAAATACATGGTTTAGCTTTAAATACATGCGAAACAAATGATTTAGCTTCAAATACTTGCGATGTAAGTGATATTGCTTCAAATGCAGGCGAAACGAACGAGTTAGCTTCAAATCCATGCGAAACACATGATGTAGCTTCAAATCAATGCGATGTCGAAGGTTTAGCTTCAAATCCCTGCGAAACAAATGATTTAGCTTCAAATACTTGCGATATAAGAGATATAGTTTCAAATGCTGGCGAAATAATCGAGTTGGCTTCAAATCCATGCGAAACATATGATGTAGCATCAAATCAATGCGAGGTAGAAGGTTTGGCTTCAGATCAAAGCGAAACAAATGATTTAGCATCAAATACTTGCGATATAAGTGATATAGCTTCAAATGCTGGAGAAATAACCGAGTTAGGTTCAAATGCATGCGATATATATGCTGTAGCATGAAATCAATGCGAGGTAGAAGGTTTGGCTTCAGACCAATGCGAAACAAATGATTTAGCATCAAATACTTGCGACATAAGTGATATAGCTTCAAATGCTGGAGAAATAACCGAGTTAGCTTCAAATGCATGCGAAACACATGATGTAGGTTCAAATCAAAGCGATGTAGAAGGATTAGTTTCAAATCCATGTTAAACAAATGATTTTGATTCAAATACTTGTGATTTAAGTGATATAGCTTCAAATGCAGGCGAAACAAACGCTTTAGATTCAAAACCATGCGAATCACATAATTTAGCTTCAAATCCCTGCGAAACAAATGATTTAGCTTCAAATACTTGCGATATAAGTGATATAGTTTCAAATGCTGGCGAAATAATCGAGTTAGCTTCAAATCAATGCGATGTAGAAGGTTTAGCTTCAACTCCATGCGAAACAAAAGATTTCGCTTCAAATACTTGCGATATAAGTGTTATAGCTTCAAATGCTGGCGAACTAATCGAGGTAGCTTCAAATCCATGCGAAACACATGATGTAGCTTCAAATCAATGCGATGTAGAAGGTTTAGCTTCAAATCCATGGGAAACAAATGATTAAGCTTCAAATACTTGCGATATAAGTGATATATCTTCAAATGCAGGCGACACGAACCAGTCAGCTTCAAATCAATGCGAAACACATGATGTAGCTTCAAATCAATGCGATGAAGAAGGTTTAGCTTCAAATCCATGCGAAACAAATGATTTAGCATCAAATACTTGCGATGTAAGTGATATAGCTTCAAATGCTGGAGAAATAACCGAGTTAGCTTCAAATGCAAGCGAAACACATGATGTAGGTTCAAATCAAAGCGATGTAGAAGGATTAGTTTCAAATCCATGTTAAACAAATGATTTTGATTCAAATACTTGTGATTTAAGTGATATAGTTCAAATGCAGGCAAAACAAACGCTTTAGCTTCAAATCCATGCGAATCACATAATTTAGCATCAAATTCAAGCGAAATACATGGTATAGCTTTAAATTCATGCGAAACAAATGATTTAGTTTCAAATACTTGCGATATAAGTGACATAGCTTCAAATGCTGGCGAACTAATCGAGTTAGCTTCAAATCCATGTGAAACACATGATGTAGCTTCAAATCATCGCGATGTAGAAGGTTTCGCTGCAAATCCATGTGTAGCAATTTATTTAACTTCAAATACTTGCGATATAAGTGGTCTAGCATCAAATGCTGGCGAAATAATCGAGATAGTTTCAACTCCGTGCGAAACACATGATGTAGCTTCAAATCAATGCGATGTAGAAGGTTGAGCTTCAAATTCATGCGAAACAAATGATTTAGCTTCAAATTCTTGCGATATAAGTGATATAGCTTCAAATGCAGGCAAAATAAACGATTTAGCTTCAAATCCATGCGGAACACGTGATGTAGCTTCAAATCAATGCGATGTAGAAGGTGTAGCTTCAAATCCATGGGAAACAAATGATTAAGCTTCAAATACTTGCGATATAAGTGATATATCTTCAAATGCTGGCGAAATAAACGAGTTAGCTCCAAATCCATGCGAAACACATGATGTAGCTTCAAATCAATTCGATGTAGATAGTTTAGAATCAAATCCATGCGAAAAAAATGATTTAGCTTCAAAACCATGCGTATCACATAATTTGGTTTCAAATTCATGCGAAACACATGGTTTAGCTTCAAATTCAGGCGAAACAAATGATTTAGTTTCAAATACTTGCGATATAAGTGATATAGCTTCAAATGCTGGCGAAATAGACGAATTAGCTCCAAATCCATGCGAAACACATGATGTAGCTTCAAATCAATGCGATGTAGAAGGTTTAGCATGAAATCCATGCGAAACAAATGATTTAGATTCAAATACTTGCGATATAAGTGATATAGCTTCAAATGCTGGCGAATTAAACGTGTTAGCTTCAAATCAATGCGAAACACATGATATAGCTTCAAATCAATGCGATGTTGAAGGTTTAGCTTCAAATCCATGCGAAACAAATGATTTAGCTTCAAATACTTGCGATATAAGTGATATAGCTTCAAATGCAGGCGAAATAAACGATTTAGCTTCAAATCCATGCGAAACATATGATGTAGCTTCAAATCAATGCGATGTCGAAGGTTTAGCTTCAAATCCCTGCGAAACAAATGATTTAGCTTGAAATACTTGCGATACAAGTGATATAGCTTCAAATGCTGGCGAAATAATCGAGTTAGCTTGAAATCCATGCGAAACACATGATGAAGCTTCAAATCAATGCGATGTATAAGGTTTAGCTTCAAATTCATGCGAAACAAATGATTTAGCTTCAAATTCTTGCGATATAAGTGATATAGTTTCAAATGCTGGCGAAATAATCGAGTTAGCTTCAAATCCATGCGAAACATATGATGTAGCATCTAATCAATGCGAGGTAGAAGGTTTGGCTTCAGATCCATGCGACACAAATGATTTAGCATAAAATACTTGCGATATAAGTGATATAGCTTCAAATGCTGGAGAAATAACCGAGTTAGCTTCAAATGCATGCGAAACACATGATGTAGGTTCAAATCAAAGCGATGTAGAAGGATTAGTTTCAAATCCATGTTAAACAAATGATTTTGATTCAAATACTTGTGATGTAAGTGATATAGCTTCAAATGCAGGCGAAACAAACGCTTTAGCTTCAAATCCATGCGAATCACATAATTTAGCTTCAAATTCATGCGAAACACATGGTTTAGCTTTAAATTCATGCGAAACAAATGATTTAGTTTCAAATACTTGCGATATAAGTGATATAGCTTCAAATTCTGGCGAAATAAACGAGTTACCTCCAAATCCATGCGAAACACATGATGTAGCTTCAAATCAATGCGATGTAGACGGTTTAGAATCAAATCCATGCGAAACAAATGGTTTAGCTACAAATTCTTGCGATATAGGTGATATGGCTTTAAATGCTGGTGAAATAACCGAGTTAGCTTCAAATGCATGCGAAACACATGATGTAGGTTCAAATCAAAGCGATGTAGAAGGATTAGTTTCAAATCCATGTTAATCAAATCATTTTGATTCAAATACTTGTGATTTAAGTGATATAGCTTCAAATGAGGGCGAAACAAACGCTTTAGCTTCAAAACCATGCGAATCACATAATTTAGCTTCAAATTCATGCGAAACACATGGTTTAGCTTCAAATTCATGCGAAACAAATGATTTAGTTTCAAATACTTGCGATATAAGTGATATAGCTTCAAATGCTGGCGAAATAAACGAGTTAGCTCCAAATACATGCGAAACACATGATGTAGCTTCAAATCAATGCGATGTAGATGGTTTAGAATCAAATCCATGCGAAACAAATGATTTAGCTTCAAATACTTGCGATATAAGTGATATAGCTTCATATGCTGGCGCAATTAACGAGATAGCTTCATATCCATGCGAAACATATGATGTATCTTCAAATTAATGCGATGTAGAGAATTAATCTTCAAATCCAAGCGAAACAAATGATTTAGCTTGAAATACTTGCGATATAAGTGATATAGCTTCAAATGGTGGCGAAATAATCGAGTTGGCTTGAAATCCGTGCGAAACACATGATGTAGCTTCAAATCAATGCGATGTAGAAGGTTTAGCTTCAAATTCATGCGAAACAAATGATTTAGCTTCAAATTCTTGCGATATAAGTGATATAGCTTCAAATGCAGGCAAATCGAACGAGTTAGCTTCAAATCCATGCGAAACACATGATGTAGCTTCAAATCAATGCGATGTCGAAGGTTTAGCTTCAAATCCCTGCGAAACAAATGATTTAGCTTCAAATACTTGCGATATAAGTGATATAGTTTCAAATGCTGGCGAAATATTCGAGTTAGCTTCAAATCCATGCGAAACATATGCTGTAGCATCAAATCAATGCGACGTAGTAGGTTTGGCTTCAGACCAATGCGAAACAAATGATTTAGCATCAAATACTTGCGATATAAGTGATATGGCTTCAAATGCTGGAAAAATAACCGAGTTAGCTTCAAATGCATGCGAAACACATGATGTAGGTTCAAATCAAAGCGATGTAGAAGGATTAGTTTCAAATCCATGTTAAACAAATGATTTTGATTCAAATACTTGTGATTTAAGTGATATAGCTTCAAATGCAGGCGAAACAAACGCTTTAGCTTCAAATCCATGCGAATCACATAATTTAGCTTCAAATTCATGCGAAACACATGGTTTAGCTTTAACTTCATGCGAAACAAATGATTTAGTTTCAAATACTTGCGATATATGTGATATAGCTTCAAATGCTGGCGAAATAAACGATTTAGATTCAAATCCATGCGAACCACATGATGTAGCTTCAAAACAATTCGATGTAGATGGTTTAGAATCAAATCCATGCGAAACAAATGATTTAGCTTCAAAACCATGCGTATCACATAATTTAGCTTCAAATTCATGCGAAACACATGGTTCAGCTTCAAATTCATGCGAAACAAATGATTTAGTTTCAAATACTTGCGGTATAAGTGATATAGCTTCAAATGCTGGCGAAATAAACGAGTTAGCTAAAAATACATGCGAAACACATGATGTAGCTTCAAATCAATGCGATGTAGATGGTTTAGAATCTAATCCATGCGAAACAAATGATTTAGCTTCAAATACTTGCGATTTAAGTGATATAGCTTCAATTGCTGGCGAAATAATCGAGTTAGCTTGAAATCCATGCGAAACACATGATGTAGCTTCAAATCAATGCGATGTAGAAGGATTAGCTTCAAATCCCTGCGAAACAAATGATTTAGTTTCAAATACTTGCGATATAAGTGATATAGCTTCATATGCTGGCGCAATTAACGAGATAGCTTCATATCCATGCGAAACAAATGATGTATCTTCAAATTAATGCGATGTCGATGGTTTAGAATCAAATCCATGCGAAACAAATGATTTAGCTTCAAATACTTGCGATATAAGTGATATAGCTTCAATTGCTGGCGAAATAATCGAGATAGCTTGAAATCCATGCGAAACACATAATGTAGCTTCAAATCAATGCGATGTAGAAGGTTTAGTTTCAAATCCATACGAAACAAATGATTTAGCTTCAAATAATTGCGATATAAGCGATATAGCTTCAAATGCTGGAGAAATAACCGAGGTAGCTTCAAATCCATCCGAAACATATGCTGTAGCATCAAATCATTGCGAGGAAGAAGGTTTGGCTTCAGACCAATGCGAAACAAATGATTTAGCATCAAGTACTTGTGATATACATGATTTAGATTCAACTGCATACGAAACTAACGAGTTAGCTTCAAATCCAAGCGAAACACATGATGTAGCTTCAAATCAATGCGATGTAGAAGGATTAGTTTCAAATCCATGTTAAACAAATGATTTTGATTCAAATACTTGTGATTTAAGTGATATAGCTTCAAATGCAGGCGAAACAAACGCTTTAGCTTCAAATCCATGCGAATCACATAATTTAGCTTCAAATTCATGCGAATCACATGGTTTAGCTTTAAATTCATGCGAAACACATGGTTTAGCTTCAAATTCATGCGAAACAAATGATTTAGCTTCAAATACTTGCGATATAAGTGATATAGCTTCAAATGCTTGCGAAATAATCGAGTTAGCTTCAAATCCATGCGAAACAAATGATTTAGCTTCAAATACTTGCGATATAAGTGATATTGCTTCAAATGCTGGCGAAACGAACGAGTTAGCTTCAAATCCATGCGAAACACATGATGTAGCTTCAAATCAATGCGATGTCGAAGGTTTAGCCTCAAATCCCTGCGAAACAAATGATTTAGCTTCAAATACTTGCGATATAAGAGATATAGTTTCAAATGCTGGCGAAATAATCGAGTTAGCTTCAAATCCATGCGAAACATATGATGTAGCATCAAATCAATGCGAGGTAGAAGGATTGGCTTCAGATCAAAGCGAAACAAATGATTTAGCATCAAATACTTGCGATATAAGTGATATGGCTTCAAATGCTGGAAAAATAACCGAGTTAGCTTCAAATGCATGCGAAACACATGATGTAGGTTCAAATCACAGCGATGTAGAAGGATTAGTTTCAAATCCATGTTAAACAAATGATTTTGATTCAAATACTTGTGATTTAAGTGATATAGCTTCAAATGCAGGCGAAACAAACGCTTTAGCTTCAAATCCATGCGAATCACATAATATAGCTTCAAATTCATGCGAAATACATGGTTTAGCTTTATATTCCTGCGAAACAAATGATTTAGTTTCAAATACTTGCGATATAAGTGATATAGCTTCAAATGCTGGCGAAATAAACGAGTTAGCTCCAAATCCATGCGAAACACATGATGTAGCTTCAAATCAATTCGATGTAGATAGTTTAGAATCAAATCCATGCGAAACAAATGATTTAGCTTCAAAACCATGCGTATCACATAATTTAGTTTCAAATTCATGCGAAACACATGGTTTAGCTTCAAATTCATGCGAAACAAATGATTTAGTTTCAAATACTTGCGATATAAGTGATATAGCTTCAAATGCTGGCGAAATAGACGAATTAGCTCCAAATCCATGCGAAACACATGATGTAGCTTCAAATCAATGCGATGTAGAAGGTTTAGCATCAAATCCATGCGAAACAAATGATTTAGATTCAAATACTTGCGATATAAGTGATATAGCTTCAAATGCTGGCGAATTAAACGTGTTAGCTTCAAATCAATGCGAAACACATGATATAGCTTCAAATCAATGCGATGTTGAAGGTTTAGCTTCAAATCCATGCGAAACAAATGATTTAGCTTCAAATACTTGCGATATAAGTGATATAGCTTCAAATGCAGGCGAAATAAACGATTTAGCTTCAAATCCATGCGAAACACATGATGTAGCTTCAAATCAATGCGATGTCGAAGGTTTAGCTTCAAATCCCTGCGAAACAAATGATTTAGCTTGAAATACTTGCGATACAAGTGATATAGCTTCAAATGCTGGCGAAATAATCGAGTTAGCTTGAAATCCATGCGAAACACATGATGAAGCTTCAAATCAATGCGATGTATAAGGTTTAGCTTCAAATTCATGCGAAACTAATGATTTAGCTTCAAATTCTTGCGATATAAGTGATATAGTTTCAAATGCTGGCGAAATAATCGAGTTAGCTTCAAATCCATGCGAAACATATGATGTAGCATCTAATCAATGCGAGGTAGAAGGTTTGGCTTCAGATCCATGCGACACAAATGATTTAGCATAAAATACATGCGATATAAGTGATATAGCTTCAAATGCTGGAGAAATAACCGAGTTAGCTTCAAATGCATGCGAAACACATGATGTAGGTTCAAATCAAAGCGATGTAGAAGGATTAGTTTCAAATCCATGTTAAACAAATGATTTTGATTCAAATACTTGTGATGTAAGTGATATAGCTTCAAATGCAGGCGAAACAAACGCTTTAGCTTCAAATCCATGCGAATCACATAATTTAGCTTCAAATTCATGCGAAACACATGGTTTAGCTTTAAATTCATGCGAAACAAATGATTTAGTTTCAAATACTTGCGATATAAGTGATATAGCTTCAAATTCTGGCGAAATAAACGAGTTACCTCCAAATCCATGCGAAACACATGATGTAGCTTCAAATCAATGCGATGTAGACGGTTTAGAATCAAATCCATTCGAAACAAATGGTTTAGCTACAAATTCTTGCGATATAGGTGATATGGCTTTTAATGCTGGTGAAATAACCGAGTTAGCTTCAAATGCATGCGAAACACATGATGTAGGTTCAAATCAAAGCGATGTAGAAGGATTAGTTTCAAATCCATGTTAATCAAATCATTTTGATTCAAATACTTGTGATTTAAGTGATATAGCTTCAAATGAGGGCGAAACAAACGCTTTAGCTTCAAAACCATGCGAATCACATAATTTAGCTTCAAATTCATGCGAAACACATGGTTTAGCTTCAAATTCATGCGAAACAAATGATTTAGTTTCAAATACTTGCGATATAAGTGATATAGCTTCAAATGCTGGCGAAATAAACGAGTTAGCTCCAAATACATGCGAAACACATGATGTAGCTTCAAATCAATGCGATGTAGATGGTTTAGAATCAAATCCATGCGAAACAAATGATTTAGCTTCAAATACTTGCGATATAAGTGATATAGCTTCAATTGCTGGCGAAATAATCGAGTTAGCTTGAAATCCATGCGAAACACATGATGTAGCTTCAAATCAATGTGATGTAGAAGGATTAGCTTCAAATCCCTGCCAAACAAATGATTTAGTTTCAAATACTTGCGATATAAGTGATATAGCTTCATATGCTGGCGCAATTAACGAGATAGCTTCATATCCATGCGAAACATATGATGTATCTTCAAATTAATGCGATGTAGAAAATTAATCTTCAAATCCAAGCGAAACAAATGATTTAGCTTGAAATACTTGCGATATAAGTGATATAGCTTCAAATGGTGGCGAAATAATCGAGTTAGCTTGAAATCCGTGCGAAACACATGATGTAGCTTCAAATCAATGCGATGTCGAAGGTTTAGCTTCAAATCCCTGCGAAACAAATGATTTAGCTTCAAATACTTGCGATATAAGTGATATAGTTTCAAATGCTGGCGAAATAATCGAGTTAGCTTCAAATCCATGCGAAACATATGCTGTAGCATCAAATCAATGCGACGTAGTAGGTTTGGCTTCAGACCAATGCGAAACAAATGATTTAGCATCAAATACTTGCGATATAAGTGATATGGCTTCAAATGCTGGAAAAATAACCGAGTTAGCTTCAAATGCATGCGAAACACATGATGTAGGTTCAAATCAAAGCGATGTAGAAGGATTAGTTTCAAATCCATGTTAAACAAATGATTTTGATTCAAATACTTGTGATTTAAGTGATATAGCTTCAAATGCAGGCGAAACAAACGCTTTAGCTTCAAATCCATGCGAATCATATAATTTAGCTTCAAATTCATGCGAAACACATGGTTTAGCTTTAACTTCATGCGAAACAAATGATTTAGTTTCAAATACTTGCGATATATGTGATATAGCTTCATATGCTGGCGAAATAAACGATTTAGATTCAAATCCATGCGAAACACATGATGTAGCTTCAAAACAATTCGATGTAGATGGTTTAGAATCAAATCCATGCGAATCAAATGATTTAGCTTCAAAACCATGCGTATCACATAATTTAGCTTCAAATCCCTGCGAAACAAATGATTTAGTTTCAAATACTTGCGATATAAGTGATATAGCTTCATATGCTGGCGCAATTAACGAGATAGCTTCATATCCATGCGAAACATATGATGTATCTTCAAATTAATGCGATGTCGATGGTTTAGAATCAAATCCATGCGAAACAAATGATTTAGCTTCAAATACTTGCGATATAAGTGATATAGCTTCAATTGCTGGCGAAACAATCGAGATAGCTTGAAATCCATGCGAAACACATAATGCAGCTTCAAATCAATGCGATGTAGAAGGTTTAGTTTCAAATCCATACGAAACAAATGATTTAGCTTCAAATACTTGCGATATAAGCGATATAGCTTCAAATGCTGGAGAAATAACCGAGGTAGCTTCAAATCCATCCGAAACATATGCTGTAGCATCAAATCATTGCGAGGAAGAAGGTTTGGCTTCAGACCAATGCGAAACAAATGATTTAGCATCAAATACTTGTGATATACATGATTTAGATTCAACTGCATACGAAACTAACGAGTTAGCTTCAAATCCAAGCGAAACACATGATGTATCTTCAAATTAATGCGATGTAGAAAATTAATCTTCAAATCCAAGCAAAACAAATGATTTAGCTTCAAATACTTGCGATATAAGTGGTCTAGCATCAAATGCTGGCGAAATAATCGAGAAAGCTTCAACTCCGAGCGAAACACATGATGTAGCTTCAAATCAATGAGATGTAGAAGGTTTAGCTTCAAATTCATGCGAAACAAATGATTTAGCTTCAAATTCTTGCGATATAAGTGATATAGCTTCAAATGCAGGCGAAATAATCGAGATAGCTTCAAATCCACGTGAAACACATGATGTAGCTTCAAATCAATGCGATGTACAAGGTTTAGCTTCAACTCCATGCAAAACAAAAGATTTCGCTTCAAATACTTGCGATATAAGTGTTATAGCTTCAAATGCTGGCGAACTAATCGAGGTAGCTTCAAATCCATGTGAAACACATGCTGTAGCTTCAAATCAACGCGATGTACAAGGTTTCGCTTCTAATCCATGTGTAGCAATTTATTTAACTTCAAATACTTGCGATATAAGTGGTCTAGCATCAAATGCTGGCGAATTAATAGAAATAGCTTCAAATCCATGCGAAACACATGATGTAGCTTCAAATCAATGCGATGTAGAAGGTTTAGCTTCAAATCCATGGGAAACAAATGATTAAGCTTCAAATACTTGCGATATAAGTGATATATCTTCAAATGCAGGCGACACGAACGAGTTAGCTTTAAATCAATGCGAAACACATGATATACCTTCATATCAATGCGATGTAGATTGTTTAGCTTCAAATCCATGCGAAACAAATGATTTAGCTTCAAATACTTGCGATATAAGTGATATAGCTTCAAATGCTGGCGAAATAATCGAGTTAGATTCAAATCCAAGCGAAACAAATGATTTAGCTTCAAATACATGCGATATAAGTGATATAGCTTCAAATGCTAGCGAAATAAACGATTTAGCTTCAAATCCATGCGAAACATATGATGTAGCTTCAAATTAATGCGATGTAGAAGGTTTGGCTTGAAATCCATGCGAAACAAATGATTTAGCTTCAAATACATGCGATATAAGTGATATAGCTTCAAATGCTGGCGAAATAATCGAGATAGCTTCAAATCCATGCGAAACCCACGATGTAGCTTCAAATCAATGCGATGTAGAAGGTTTAGCTTCAAATCCATGCGAAAGAAATGCTTTAGCTTCAAATACTTGCGATATAAGTGATGTAGCTTCAAATGCAGGCGAAATAAACGAGTTGGCTTGAAATCCATGCGGAACACATGATATAGCTTCAAATCAATGCGATGTATAAGATTTAGCTTCAAATCCATGCGAAACAAATGATTTATTTTCAAATACTTGCGATATAAGTGATAAGGCTACAAATGCTGGCGAAATAATCGAGTTAGCTATAAATCCATGCGAAACACATGATGTAGTTTCAAATCAATGCGAGGTAGAAGGTTTAGCTTCAAATTCATGCGAAACAAAAGATTTAGCTTCAAATACTTGCGATTTAAGTGACATAGCTTCAAATGCAGGCGAAATAAACGAGTTAGCTTTAAATCCATGCGGAACACATGATATAGCTTCAAATCAATTCGATGTATAAAATTTAGCTTCAAATCCATGCGAAACAAATGTTTTAGCTTCAAATACTTGCGATATAAGTGATATAGCTTGAAATTCTGGCGAAATAATCGAGTTAGTATCAACTCCATGCGAAACCCACGATGTAGCTTCAAATCAATGCGATGTATAAGGTTTAGCTTCAAATTCATGCGAAACAAATGATTTATCTTCAAATACTTGCGATATAAGTGATATAGCTTCAAATGCTGGCGAAATAATCGAGTTAGCTATAAATCCATGCGAAACACATGATGTAGTTTCAAATCAATGCGAGGTAGATGGTTTAGATTCAAATCCATGCGAAACAAATGATTTAGCTTCAAATACTTGCGATATACGTGACGTAGCTTCAAAGGCTGACGAAATAAACGAGATAGCTTCAAATCCATGCGAAACCCACGATGTAGCTTCAATTAATGCGATGTAGAAGGTTTAGCTTCAAATCCATTCGAAACAAATGATTTAACTACAAATACTTGCCATATAAGTGATATAGCTTCAAATGCTGGCGAAATAATCGAGTTAGCTTCAAATTCATGCGAAACAAATGGTTTAGCTTCAAATACTTGCGATATAAGTGATGTAGCTTCAAATGCAGGCGAAATAAACGAGTTAGCTTCAAATCCATGCGGAACACATGATATAGCTTCAAATCAATGCGATGTATAAAATTTAGCTTCAAATTCATGCGAAACAAATGATTTAGCTTCAAATACATGCGATATAAGTGATATAGCTTCAAATGCTGGCGAAATAATCGAGATAGCTTCAAATCCATGCGAAACCCACGATGTAGCTTCAAATCAATGCGATGTAGAAGGTTTAGCTTCAAATCCATGCGAAAGAAATGCTTTAGCTTCAAATACTTGCGATATAAGTGATGTAGCTTCAAATGCAGGCGAAATAAACGAGTTGGCTTGAAATCCATGCGGAACACATGATATAGCTTCAAATCAATGCGATGTATAAGATTTAGCTTCAAATCCATGCGAAACAAATGATTTATTTTCAAATACTTGCGATATAAGTGATAAGGCTTCAAATGCTGGCGAAATAATCGAGTTAGCTATAAATCCATGCGAAACACATGATGTAGTTTCAAATCAATGCGAGGTAGATGGTTTAGATTCAAATCCATGCGAAACAAATGATTTAGCTTCAAATACTTGCGATATAAGTGATATAGCTTCAAATGCTGGCGAAATAAACGAGTTACCTTCAAATCCGTGCGAAACACATGATGTAGCTTCAAATCAAAGCGATGTAGAAGGTTCAGCTACAAATCCATGTGAAACAAATGATTTAGCTTCAAATACTTGCGATATAAGTGATATGGTTTCAAATTCTAGCGAAATAACCGAGTTAGCTTCAAATCCATGCGGAACACATGATGTAGCTTCAAATCAATGCGATGTAGAAGGTTTGGCTTGAAATCCATGCGAAACAAACGATTTAGCTTCAAATACTTGTGATATAAGTGATGTAGCTTTAAATGCTGGCGAAATAAACGAGTTAGCTTCAAATCCATGCGGAAAACATGATGTAGCTTCAAATCATTGCGATGTAGAAGGTTTGGCGTGAAATCCATGCGAAACAAATGATTTAGCTTCAAATACTTGCGATATAAGTGATATAGCTTCAAATGCTAGCGAAATAAACGATTTAGCTTCAAATCCATGCGAAACATATGATGTAGCTTCAAATTAATGCGATGTAGAAGGTTTGGCTTGAAATCCATGCGAAACAAATGATGTAGCTTCAAATCAATGCGATGTAGATGGTTTAGAATCAAATCCATGCGAAACAAATGATTTAGCTTCAAATACTTGCGATATAAGTGATATAGCTTCAAATGCTGACGAAATAAACGAGATAGATTCAAATCCATGCGAAACCCACGATGTAGCTTCAAATTAATGCGATGTAGAAGGTTTAGCTTCAAATTCATGCGAAACAAAAGATTTAGCTTCAAATACTTGCGATATAAGTGATATAGCTTCAAATGCTGGCGAAATAAACGTGTTGGCTTCAAATCCATGCGAAACACATGTTGCAGCATCAAATCAATGCGATGTAGAAGGTTTAGCTTCAAATCCATGCGGAAGAAATGCTTTAGATTCAAATACTAGCGATATAAGTGATATAGCTTCAAATTCTGCTGAAATAATCGAGTTAGCTTCAACTCCATGCGAAACCAATGATGTAGCTTCAGATCAATGCGATGTTGAAGGTTTAACTTCAAATCCATGTGTAGCAAGCGATTTAATTTCAAATACTTGCGATATAAGTTGTCTAGCATCAAATGCTGGCGAAATAATCGAGTTAGCTTCAAATCCATGCGAAACATATGAATTCGCTTCAAATTCGTGCGAGAAACATGATTTAGGTTCGAATTCATGGCAAACACATGGTTTAGCTTAAAATTCGTGCGAAGCACGTGATTTAGCTTCAAATTCATGCGAAACTAATGATGTAGCTTCAAATAATTGCAGTATAGATGATTTAGCTACAAATGCAGGCGAAAAAAACGAGTTAGCTTCAAATCCATGCGAAACACTTGATTTAGCTTCAAATTCGTACGAAAAACATGGTGTAGCTTCAGACTCATGCGAAACAAATGGTTTAGCTTCAAATACTTGTGATATAAGTGATTTAGATTCTACTGCATGCGAATCAAACAAGTTAGCTTCAAATCCAAGCGAAACACATGATGTAGCTTCAAATCAATGCGATGTACAAGGTTTAGATTCAAATCCATGGGAAACAAATGATGTAGCTTCAAATGCATACGAATCAAACGAGTTAGCTTCAAATCCATGCTAGACACATAATTTACCTTCAGATCCATGCGAATGACATAACTTAGCTTCAAATTCATGCGAAACAGATGGATTAGCTTGAAATTCATGCGATACAAATGATGTATCTTCAAATACCTGTGATATACATGATTTAGAATCAACTGCATGCGAAACAAACGAGTTAGCTTCAAAACCATGCGAACATATGATTTCACTTCAAATTCGTGCGAGAAACATGATTTAGGTTCGAATTCATGGCAAACACATGGTTTAGCTTCAAATACTTGTGATATACATGATTTAGAATCAACTGCATGCGAAAGAAACGAGTTAGCTTCAAATCCATTCGAATCACATAATTTAGCTTCAAATTCATGCGAAGCACATAATTTAGCTTCAAATTCATGCGATACAAATGATGTAGCTTCAAATACTTGCTATATAAGTGATATAGCTTCAAATGCAGGCGAAACAAACGAGTTAGCTTCAAATCCATGCGAACCACATGATTTAGCTTCAAATTCATGCGAAAAACATGGTTTAGCTTCAGATTCATGCGAAAAAAATGATTTAGCTTCAAATACTTGTGATATACATGATTTAGAATCAACTGCATGCGAAAGAAACGAGTTAGCATCAAATCCATGCGAATCACATAATTTAGCTTCAAATTCATGCGAAACATATGGTTTAGCTTCAAATTCATGCGAAACAAATGGTTTAGCTTCAAATACTTGCGATATAAGTGATATAGTTTCAAATGCAGGCGAAACAAACGAGTTAGTTTCAAATCCATGCGAAACGCTTAATTTAGCTTCAAATTCTTGCCAAAAACATGGTTTAGCTTCAGATTCAGGCGAAAAAAATGGTTTAGCTTCAAATACTTGTGATATACATGATTTAGATTCAACTGCATGCGAAACAAACGAGTTAGCTTCAAATCCATGCGTATCACATAATTTAGCATCAAATTCAAGCGAAGCATTTGATTTAGCATCAAATTCATGCGATACAAATGATGTAGCTTCAAATACTTGTGATATACATGATTTAGAATCAACTGCATGCGAAACAAACGAGTTAGCTTCAAATCCATGCGAAACATATGATTTCGCTTCAAATTCTTGCGAGAAACATGGTTTAGCTTCAGATTCATGCGAAAAAAATGGTTTAGCTTCAAATACTTGTGATATACATGATTTAGAATCAACTGCATGCGAAACAAACGAGTTAGCTTCAAATCCATGCGAACCACATGATTTAGCTTCAAATTCATGCGAAAAACGTGGTTTAGCTTCAGATTCATGCGAAAAAAATGATTTAGCTTCAAATACTTGTGATATACATGATTTAGAATAAACTGCATGCGAAAGAAACGAGTTAGCATCAAATCCATGCGAATCACATAATTTAGCTTCAAATTCACGCGAAACATATGGTTTAGCTTCAAATTCATGCGAAACAAATGGTTTAGCTTAAATACTTGCGATATAAGTGATATAGTTTCAAAAGCAGGCGAAACAAACGAGTTAGTTTCAAATCCATGCGAAACGCATAATTTAGCTTCAAATTCTTGCCAAAAACATGGTTTAGCTTCAGATTCAGGCGAAAAAAATGGTTTAGCTTCAAATACTTGTGATATACATGATTTAGAATCAACTGCATGCGAAAGAAACGAGTTAGCTTCAAATCCATGCGGAACACTTGATTTAGCTTCAAAATCGTACGAAAAACATGGTGTAGCTTCAGATTCATGCGAACAAAAATGGTTTAGCTTCAAATACTTGTGATATACATGATTTAGAATCAACTGCATGCGAAACAAACGAGTTAGCTTCAAATCCATGCGAAACACATGATATAGCTTCAAATTCATGCCAAAAACATGGTTTAGCTTCAGATTCATGCGATACAAATGATGTAGCTTCAAATACTTTTGAGATACATGATTTAGATTCAACTGCATGCGAAACAAACGAGTTAGCATCAAATCCATGCGAATCACATAATTTAGCTTCAAATTCATGCGAAACATATGGTTTAGCTTCAAATTCATGCGAAACAAATGGTTTAGCTTCAAATACTTGCGATATAAGTGATATAGTTTCAAATGCAGGCGAAACAAACGAGTTAGTTTCAAATCCATGCGAAACGCATAATTTAGCTTCAAATTCTTGCCAAAAACATGGTTTAGCTTCAGATTCAGGCGAAAAAAATGGTTTAGCGTCAAATACTTGTGATATACATGATTTAGATTCAACTGCATGCGAAACAAACGAGTTAGCTTCAAATCCATGCGTATCACATAATTTAGCATCAAATTCAAGCGAAGCATTTGATTTAGCATCAAATTCATGCGATACAAATGATGTAGCTTCAAATACTTGTGATATACATGATTTAGAATCAACTGCATGCGAAACAAACGAGTTAGCTTCAAATCCATGCGAACCACATGATTTAGCTTCAAATTCATGCGAAAAACATGGTTTAGCTTCAGATTCATGCGAAAAAAATGATTTAGCTTCAAATACTTGTGATATACATGATTTAGAATAAACTGCATGCGAAAGAAACGAGTTAGCATCAAATCCATGCGAATCACATAATTTAGCTTCAAATTCACGCGAAACATATGGTTTAGCTTCAAATTCATGCGAAACAAATGGTTTAGCTTAAATACTTGCGATATAAGTGATATAGTTTCAAATGCAGGCGAAACAAACGAGTTAGTTTCAAATCCATGCGAAACGCATAATTTACCTTCAAATTCTTGCCAAAAACATGGTTTAGCTTCAGATTCAGGCGAAAAAAATGGTTTAGCTTCAAATACTTGTGATATACATGATTTAGAATCAACTGCATGCGAAAGAAACGAGTTAGCTTCAAATCCATGCGGAACACTTGATTTAGCTTCAAATTCGTACGAAAAACATGGTGTAGCTTCAGATTCATGCGACCAAAAATGGTTTAGCTTCAAATACTTGTGATATACATGATTTAGAATCAACTGCATGCGAAACAAACGAGTTAGCTTCAAATCCACGCGTATCACATAATTTAGCATCAAATTCATGCGAAGCATTTGATTTTGCTTCAAATTCATGCGATACAAATGATGTAGCTTCAAATACTTGTGATATACATGATTTAGAATCAACTGCATGCGAAACAAACGAGTTAGCTTCAAATCCATGCGAAACATATGAATTCGCTTCAAATTCGGGCGTGAAACATGATTTAGGTTCAAATTAAGGCAAACACATGGTTTAGCTTCAAATTCGTGCGAAGCACGTGATTTAGTTTCAAATTCATGCGAAGCTAATGATGTAGCTTCAAATAATTGCAGTATAGATGATTTAGCTACAAATGCAGGCGAAACAAACGAGTTAGCTTCAAATCCATGCGAAACACTTGATTTAGCTTCAAATTCGTACGAAAAACATGGTGTAGCTTCAGATTCATGCGAACAAAAATGGTTTAGCTTCAAATACTTGTGATATACATGATTTAGAATCAACTGCATGCGAAACAAACGAGTTAGCTTCAAATCCATGCGAAACACATGATTTAGCTTCAAATTCATGCCAAAAACATGGTTTAGCTTCAGATTCATGCGATACAAATGATGTAGCTTCAAATACTTGTGAGATACATGACTTAGATTCATCTGCATGCGAAACAAACGAGTTAGCATCAAATCCATTCGAATCACATAATTTAGCTTCAAATTCATGCGAAGCACATAATTTAGCTTCAAATTCATGCGATACAAATGATGTAGCTTCAAATACTTGTGATATACATGATTTAGATTCAACTGCATGCGAAACAAACGAGTTAGCTTCAAATCCACGCGTATCACATAATTTAGCTTCAAATTCATGCGAAACAAATGATCTAGCTTCAAATACTTGTGATATACATGATTTAGATTCAACTGCATGCGAAACAAACGAGTTAGCTTCAAATCCACGCGTATCACATAATTTAGCATCAAATTCATGCGAAGCATTTGATTTTGCTTCAAATTCATGCGATACAAATGATGTAGCTTCAAATACTTGTGATATACATGATTTAGAATCAACTGCATGCGAAACAAACGAGTTAGCTTCAAATCCATGCGAAACACATGATTTAGCTTCAAATTCTTGCGAGAAACATGGTTTAGCTTCAGATTCATGCGATACAAATGATGTAGCTTCAAATACTTGTGAGATACATGATTTAGATTCATCTGCATGCGAAACAAACGAGTTAGCATCAAATCCATTCGAATCACATAATTTAGCTTCAAATTCATGCGAAGCACATAATTTAGCTTCAAATTCATGCGAAACAAATGATCTAGCTTCAAATACTTGTGATATACATGATTTAGATTCAACTGCATGCGAAACAAACGAGTTAGCTTCAAATCCACGCGTATCACATAATTTAGCATCAAATTCATGCGAAGCATTTGATTTTGCTTCAAATTCATGCGATACAAATGATGTAGCTTCAAATACTTGTGATATACATGATTTAGAATCAACTGCATGCGAAACAAACTAGTTAGCTTCAAATCCATGCGAAACATATGATTTCGCTTCAAATTCTTCCGAGAAACATGGTTTAGCTTCAGATTCATGAGAAAGAAATGGTTTAGCTTCAAATACTTGTGATATACATGATTTAGAATCAACTGCATGCGAAACAAACGAGTTAGCTTCAAATCCATGCGAAACATATGAATTCGCTTCAAATTCGTGCGAGAAACATGATTTAGGTTCAAATTCATGGCAAACACATGATTTAGCTTCAAATTCATGCGAAAAACATGGTTTAGCTTCAGATTCATGCGAGAAAAATGGTTTAGCTTCAAATACTTGTGAGATACATGATTTAGATTCATCTGCATGCGAAACAAACGAGTTAGCTTCAAATCCATTCTAATCACATAATTCAGCTTCAAATTCATGCGAAGCACATAATTTAGCTTCAAATTCATGCGATACAAATGATCTAGCTTCAAATACTTGTGATATACATGATTTAGATTCAACTGCATGCGAAACAAACGAGTTAGCTTCAAATCCACGCGTATCACATAATTTAGCTTCAAATTCATGCGAAACAAATGATCTAGCTTCAAATACTTGTGATATACATGATTTAGATTCAACTGCATGCGAAACAAACGAGTTAGCTTCAAATCCACGCGTATCACATAATTTAGCATCAAATTCATGCGAAGCATTTGATTTTGCTTCAAATTCATGCGATACAAATGATGTAGCTTCAAATACTTGTGATATACATGATTTAGAATCAACTGCATGCGAAACAAACGAGTTAGCTTCAAATCCATGCGAAACACATGATTTAGCTTCAAATTCTTGCGAGAAACATGGTTTAGCTTCAGATTCATGCGATACAAATGATGTAGCTTCAAATACTTGTGAGATACATGATTTAGATTCATCTGCATGCGAAACAAACGAGTTAGCATCAAATCCATTCGAATCACATAATTTAGCTTCAAATTCATGCGAAGCACATAATTTAGCTTCAAATTCATGCGAAACAAATGATCTAGCTTCAAATACTTGTGATATACATGATTTAGATTCAACTGCATGCGAAACAAACGAGTTAGCTTCAAATCCACGCGTATCACATAATTTAGCATCAAATTCATGCGAAGCATTTGATTTTGCTTCAAATTCATGCGATACAAATGATGTAGCTTCAAATACTTGTGATATACATGATTTAGAATCAACTGCATGCGAAACAAACGAGTTAGCTTCAAATCCATGCGAAACATATGATTTCGCATCAAATTCTTCCGAGAAACATGGTTTAGCTTCAGATTCATGCGAAAAAAATGGTTTAGCTTCAAATACTTGTGATATACATGATTTAGAATCAACTGCATGCGAAACAAACGAGTTAGCTTCAAATCCATGCGAAACATATGAATTCGCTTCAAATTCGTGCGAGAAACATGATTTAGGTTCAAATTCATGGCAAACACATGATTTAGCTTCAAATTCATGCGAAAAGCATGGTTTAGCTTCAGATTCGTGCGAAAAAAAATGGTTTAGCTTCAAATACTTGTGATATACATGATTTAGATTCATCTGCATGCGAAACAAACGAGTTAGCATCAAATCCATTCGAATCACATAATTTAGCTTCAAATTCATGCGAAGCACATAATTTAGCTTCAAATTCAAGCGATACAAATGATCTAGCTTCGAATACTTGTGATATACATGATTTAGATTCAACTGCATGCGAAACAAACGAGTTAGCTTCAAATCCACGCGTATCACATCATTTAGCTTCAAATTCATGCGAAACAAATGATCTAGCTTCAAATACTTGTGATATACATGATTTAGATTCAACTGCATGCGAAACAAACGAGTTAGCTTCAAATCCACGCGTATCACATAATTTAGCATCAAATTCATGCGAAGCATTTGATTTTGCTTCAAATTCATGCGATACAAATGATGTAGCTTCAAATACTTGTGATATACATGATTTAGAATCAACTGCATGCGAAACAAACGAGTTAGCTTCAAATCCATGCGAAACATATGAATTCGCTTCAAATTCGTGCGAGAAACATGATTTAGGTTTAAATTCATGGCAAACACATGATTTAACTTCAAATTCATGCGAAAAGCATGGTTTAGCTTCAGATTCGTGCGAAAAAAAATGGTTTAGCTTCAAATACTTGTGATATACATGATTTAGAATCAACTGCATGCGAAACAAACGAGTTAGCTTCAAATCCATGCGAAACACATGATTTAGCTTCAAATTCATGCGAAAAACATGGTATAGCTTCAGATTCATGCGATACAAATGATGTAGCTTCAAATACATGTGAGATACATGATTTAGATTCATCTGCATGCGAAACAAACGAGTTAGCATCAAATCCATTCGAATCACATAATTTAGCTTCAAATTCATGCGAAACACATAATTTAGCTTCAAATTCATGCGATACAAATGATCTAGCTTCAAATACTTGTGATATACATGATTTAGATTCAACTGCATGCGAAACAAACGAGTTAGCTTCAAATCCACGCGTATCACATAATTTAGCATCAAATTCATGCGAAGCATTTGATTTTGCTTCAAATTCATGCGATACAAATGATGTAGCTTCAAATACTTGTGATATACATGATTTAGAATCAACTGCATGCGAAACAAACGAGTTAGCTTCAAATCCATGCGAAACATATGATTTCGCTTCAAATTCTTGCGAGAAACATGGTTTAGCTTCAGATTCATGCGAAAAAAATGGTTTAGCTTCAAATACTTTTGATATACATGATTTAGAATCAACTGCATGCGAAACAAACGAGTTAGCTTCAAATCCATTCGAATCACATAATTCAGCTTCAAATTCATGCGATACAAATGATGTAGCTTCAAATACTTGCGATATAAGTGATATAGCTTCAAATGCAGGCGAAACAAACGAGTTAGCTTCAAATCCATGCGAACCACATGATTTAGCTTCAAATTCATGCGAAAAACATGGTTTAGCTTCAGATTCATGCGAAAAAAATGATTTAGCTTCAAATACTTGTGATATACATGATTTAGAATCAACTGCATGCGAAAGAAACGAGTTAGCATCAAATCCATGCGAATCACATAATTTAGCTTCAAATTCATGCGAAACATATGGTTTAGCTTCAAATTTATGCGAAACAAATGGTTTAGCTTCAAATACTTGCGATATAACTGATATAGCTTCAAATGCAGGCGAAACAAACGAGTTAGATTCAAATCCATGCGAAACACATGATTTAGCTTCAAATAATTGCAGTATAGATAATTTAGCTACAAATGCAGGCGAAACAAACGAGTTAGCTTCAAATCCATGCGAAACACTTGATTTAGCTTCAAATTCGTACGAAAAACATGGTGTAGCTTCAAACTCATGCGATACAAATGATGTAGCTTCAAATACTTGTGAGATACATGATTTAGATTCATCTGCATGCGAAACAAACGAGTTAGCTTCAAATCCATGCGAAACACATGATTTAGCTTCAAATTCATGCCAAAAACATGGTTTAGCTTCAGATTCATGCGATACAAATGATGTAGCTTCAAATACTTGTGAGATACATGAGTTAGATTCATCTGCATGCGAAACAAACGAGTTAGCATCAAATCCATTCGAATCACATAATTTAGCTTCAAATTCATGCGAAGCACATAATTTACCTTCAAATTCATGCGATACAAATGATCTAGCTTCAAATACTTGTGATTTACATGATTTAGATTCAACTGCATGCGAAACAAACGAGTTAGTTTCAAATCCACGCGTATCACATAATTTAGCATCAAATTCATGCGAAGCATTTGATTTTGCTTCAAATTCATGCGATACAAATGATGTAGCTTCAAATACTTGCGATATACATGATTTAGAATCAACTGCATGCGAAACAAACGAGTTAGCTTCAAATCCATGCGAAACATATGATTTCGCTTCAAATTCTTGCGAGAAACATGGTTTAGCTTCAGATTCATGCGAAAAAAATGGTTTAGCTTCAAATACTTGTGATATACATGATTTAGAATCAACTGCATGCGAAACAAACGAGTTAGCTTCAAATCCATGCGAAACATATGATTTCGCTTCAAATTCTTGCGAGAAACATGGTTTAGGTTCAAATTCATGGCAAACACATGGTTTAGCTTCAAATTCGTGCGAAGCACGTGATTTAGCTTCAAATTCATGCGAAACTAATGATGTAGCTTCAAATAATTGCAGTATAGATGATTTAGCTACAAATGCAGGCGAAACAAACGAGTTAGCTTCAAATCCATGCGAAACACTTGATTTAGCTTCAAATTCGTACGAAAAACATGGTGTAGCTTCAAATTCATGCGATACAAATGATGTAGCTTCAAATAGTTGTGATATAAATGATTTAGATTCTACTGCATGCGAAACAAACGAGTTAGCTTCAAATCCATGCGAAACACATGATTTAGCTTCAAATTCATGCGAAAAACATGGTTTAGCTTCAGATTCATGCGATACAAATGATGTAGCTTCAAATACTTGTGAGATACATGATTTAGATTCATCTGCATGCGAAACAAACGAGTTAGCTTCAAATCCATGCGAAACACATGATTTAGCTTCAAATTCATGCCAAAAACATGGTTTAGCTTCAGATTCATGCGATACAAATGATGTAGCTTCAAATACTTGTGAGATACATGAGTTAGATTCATCTGCATGCGCAACAAACGAGTTAGCATCAAATCCATTCGAATCACATAATTTAGCTTCAAATTCATGCGAAGCACATAATTTACCTTCAAATTCATGCGATACAAATGATCTAGCTTCAAATACTTGTGATTTACATGATTTAGATTCAACTGCATGCGAAACAAACGAGTTAGTTTCAAATCCACGCGTATCACATAATTTAGCATCAAATTCATGCGAAGCATTTGATTTTGCTTCAAATTCATGCGATACAAATGATGTAGCTTCAAATACTTGCGATATACATGATTTAGAATCAACTGCATGCGAAACAAACGAGTTAGCTTCAAATCCATGCGAAACATATGATTTCGCTTCAAATTCTTGCGAGAAACATGGTTTAGCTTCAGATTCATGCGAAAAAAATGGTTTAGCTTCAAATACTTGTGATATACATGATTTAGAATCAACTGCATGCGAAACAAACGAGTTAGCTTCAAATCCATGCAAAACATATGAATACGCTTCAAATTCGTGCGAGAAACATGATTTAGGTTCAAATTCATGGCAAACACATGATTTAGCTTCAAATCCATGCGAAACACATGATTTAGCTTCAAATTCATGCCAAAAACATGGTTTAGCTTCAGATTCATGCGATACAAATGATGTAGCTTCAAATACTTGTGAGATACATGATTTAGATTCATCTGCATGCGAAACAAACGAGTTAGCATCAAATCCATTCGAATCACATAATTTAGCTTCAAATTCATGCGAAGCACATAATTTAGCTTCAAATTCATGCGATACAAATGATCTAGCTTCAAATACTTGTGATATACATGATTTAGATTCAACTGCATGCGAAACAAACGAGTTAGCTTCAAATCCATGCGAAACATATGATTTCGCTTCAAATTCTTGCGAGAAACATGGTTTAGCTTCAGATTCATGCGAAAAAAATGGTTTAGCTTCAAATACTTGTGATATACATGATTTACAATCAACTGCATGCGAAACAATCGAGTTAGCTTCAAATCCATGCGAAACATATGAATTCGCTTCAAATTTGGGCGAGAAACATGATTTAGGTTCAAATTCATGGCAAACACATGGTTTAGCTTCAAATTCGTGCGAAGCACGTGATTTAGCTTCAAATTCATGCGAAACTAATGATGTAGCTTCAAATAATTGCAGTATAGATGATTTAGCTACAAATGCAGGCGAAACAAACGAGTTAGCTTCAAATCCATGCGAAACACTTGATTTAGCTTCAAATTCGTACGAAAAACATGGTGTAGCTTCAAATTCATGCGATACAAATGATGTAGCTTCAAATACTTGTGATATAAATGATTTCGATTCTACTGCATGCGATACAAACGAGTTAGCTTCAAATCCATGCGAAACACATGATTTAGCTTCAAATTCATGCGAAAAACATGGTTTAGCTTCAGATTCATGCGAAAAAAATGGTTTAGCTTCAAATACTTGTGATATACATGATTTAGAATCAACTGCATGCGAAAGAATCGAGTTAGCTTCAAATCCATGCGAAACACTTGATTTAGCTTCAAATTCGTACGAAAAACATGGTGTAGCTTCAGATTCATGCGAAACAAATGGTTTAGCTTCAAATACTTGTGATATACATGATTTAGAATCAACTGCATGCGAAAGAAACGAGTTAGCTTCAAATCCATGCGAAACGCTTGATTTAGCTTCAAATTCATACGAAAAACATGGTTTAGCTTCAGATTCATGCGATACAAATGATGTAGTTTCAAATACTTGTGATATACATGATTTAGATTCAACTGCATGCGAAACAAAGGAGTTAGCTTCAAATCCACGCGTATCACATAATTTAGCATCAAATTCATGCGAAGCTTTTGATTTTGCTTCAATTTCATGCGATACAAATGATGTAGCTTCAAATACTTGTGATATACATGATTTAGAATCAACTGCATGCGAAACAAACGAGTAAGCTTCAAATCCATGCGAAACATATGATTTCGCTTCAAATTCTTGCGAGAAACATGGTTCAGCTTCAGATTCATGCGAAAAAAAATGGTTTAGCTTCAAATACTTGTGATATACATGATTTAGAATCAACTGCATGCGAAAGAAACGAGTTAGCATCAAATCCATGCGAATCACATAATTTAGCTTCAAATTCATGCGAAACATATGGTTTATCTTCAAATTCATGCGAAACAAATGGTTTAGCTTCAAATACTTGCGATATAAGTGATATAGCTTCAGATTCATGCGAAACAAATGGGTTAGCTTCAAATACTTGTGATATACATGATTTAGATTCTACTGCATGCGAAACAAACGAGTTAGCTTCAAATCCAAGCGAAACACATGATGTAGCTTCAAATCAATGCGATGTACAAGGTTTAGCTTCAAATCCATGGGAAACAAATGATGTAGCTTCAAATGCGTGCGAATCAAACGAGTTAGCTTCAAAACCATGCGAAACACATGCTTTAGCTTCAAATTCATACGAAAAACATGGTTTAGCTTCAGATTCATGCGATACAAATGATGTAGCTTCAAATACTTGTGATATACATGATTTAGATTACACTGCATGCGAAACAAACGAGTTAGCTTCAAATCCATGCGTTTCACATAATTTAGCATCAAATTCATGCGAAGCATTTGATTTAGCTTCAAATTCATGCGATACAAATGATGTAGCTTCAAATACTTGTGATATACATGATTTAGAAGCAACTGCATGCGAAACAAACGAGTTAGCTTCAAATCCATGCGAAACATATGATTTCGCTTCAAATTCTTGCGAGAAACATGGTGCAGCTTCAAATTCATGCGATACAAATGATGTAGCTTCAAATACTTGTGATATAAATGATTTAGATTCTACTGCATGCGAAACAAACGAGTTAGCTTCAAATCCATGCGAAACACATGATTTAGCTTCAAATTCATGCGAAAAACATGGTTTAGCTTCAGATTCATGCGATACAAATGATGTAGCTTCAAATACTTGTGAGATACATGATTTAGATTCATCTGCATGCGAAACAAACGAGTTAGCTTCAAATCCATGCGGAACACATGATTTAGCTTCAAATTCATGCCAAAAACATGGTTTAGCTTCAGATTCATGCGATACAAATGATGTAGCTTCAAATACTTGTGAGATACATGAGTTAGATTCATCTGCATGCGAAACAAACGAGTTAGCATCAAATCCATTCGAATCACATAATTTAGCTTCAAATTCATGCGAAGCACATAATTTACCTTCAAATTCATGCGATACAAATGATCTAGCTTCAAATACTTGTGATTTACATGATTTAGATTCAACTGCATGCGAAACAAACGAGTTAGTTTCAAATCCACGCGAATCACATAATTTAGCATCAAATTCATGCGAAGCATTTGATTTTGCTTCAAATTCATGCGATACAAATGATGTAGCTTCAAATACTTGCGATATACATGATTTAGAATCAACTGCATGCGAAACAAACGAGTTAGCTTCAAATCCATGCGAAACATATGATTTCGCTTCAAATTCTTGCGAGAAACATGGTTTAGCTTCAGATTCATGCGAAAAAAATGGTTTAGCTTCAAATACTTGTGATATACATGATTTAGAATCAACTGCATGCGAAACAAACGAGTTAGCTTCAAATCCATGCGAAACATATGAATACGCTTCAAATTCGTGCGAGAAACATGATTTAGGTTCAAATTCATGGCAAACACATGATTTAGCTTCAAATCCATGCGAAAAACATGATTTAGCTTCAAATTCATGCCAAAAACATGGTTTAGCTTCAGATTCATGCGATACAAATGATGTAGCTTCAAATACTTGTGAGATACATGATTTAGATTCATCTGCATGCGAAACAAACGAGTTAGCATCAAATCCATTCGAATCACATAATTTAGCTTCAAATTCATGCGAAGCACATAATTTAGCTTCAAATTCATGCGATACAAATGATCTAGCTTCAAATACTTGTGATATACATGATTTAGATTCAACTGCGTGCGAAACAAACGAGTTAGCTTCAAATCCATGCGAAACATATGATTTCGCTTCAAATTCTTGCGAGAAACATGGTTTAGCTTCAGATTCATGCGAAAAAAATGGTTTAGCTTCAAATACTTGTGATATACATGATTTACAATCAACTGCATGCGAAACAATCGAGTTAGCTTCAAATCCATGCGAAACATATGAATTCGCTTCAAATTTGGGCGAGAAACATGATTTAGGTTCAAATTCATGGCAAACACATGGTTTAGCTTCAAATTCGTGCGAAGCACGTGATTTAGCTTCAAATTCATGCGAAACTAATGATGTAGCTTCAAATAATTGCAGTATAGATGATTTAGCTACAAATGCAGGCGAAACAAACGAGTTAGCTTCAAATCCATGCGAAACACTTGATTTAGCTTCAAATTCGTACGAAAAACATGGTGTAGCTTCAAATTCATGCGATACAAATGATGTAGCTTCAAATACTTGTGATATAAATGATTTCGATTCTACTGCATGCGATACAAACGAGTTAGCTTCAAATCCATGCGAAACACATGATTTAGCTTCAAATTCATGCGAAAAACATGGTTTAGCTTCAGATTCATGCGAAAAAAATGGTTTAGCTTCAAATACTTGTGATATACATGATTTAGAATCAACTGCATGCGAAACAAACGAGTTAGCTTCAAATCCATGCAAAACATATGAATACGCTTCAAATTCGTGCGAGAAACATGATTTAGGTTCAAATTCATGGCAAACACATGATTTAGCTTCAAATCCATGCGAAACACATGATTTAGCTTCAAATTCATGCCAAAAACATGGTTTAGCTTCAGATTCATGCGATACAAATGATGTAGCTTCAAATACTTGTGAGATACATGATTTAGATTCATCTGCATGCGAAACAAACGAGTTAGCATCAAATCCATTCGAATCACATAATTTAGCTTCAAATTCATGCGAAGCACATAATTTAGCTTCAAATTCATGCGATACAAATGATCTAGCTTCAAATACTTGTGATATACATGATTTAGATTCAACTGCATGCGAAACAAACGAGTTAGCTTCAAATCCATGCGAAACATATGATTTCGCTTCAAATTCTTGCGAGAAACATGGTTTAGCTTCAGATTCATGCGAAAAAAATGGTTTAGCTTCAAATACTTGTGATATACATGATTTACAATCAACTGCATGCGAAACAATCGAGTTAGCTTCAAATCCATGCGAAACATATGAATTCGCTTCAAATTTGGGCGAGAAACATGATTTAGGTTCAAATTCATGGCAAACACATGGTTTAGCTTCAAATTCGTGCGAAGCACGTGATTTAGCTTCAAATTCATGCGAAACTAATGATGTAGCTTCAAATAATTGCAGTATAGATGATTTAGCTACAAATGCAGGCGAAACAAACGAGTTAGCTTCAAATCCATGCGAAACACTTGATTTAGCTTCAAATTCGTACGAAAAACATGGTGTAGCTTCAAATTCATGCGATACAAATGATGTAGCTTCAAATACTTGTGATATAAATGATTTCGATTCTACTGCATGCGATACAAACGAGTTAGCTTCAAATCCACGCGTATCACATAATTTAGCTTCAAATTCATGCGAAACAAATGATCTAGCTTCAAATACTTGTGATATACATGATTTAGATTCAACTGCATGCGAAACAAACGAGTTAGCTTCAAATCCACGCGTATCACATAATTTAGCATCAAATTCATGCGAAGCATTTGATTTTGCTTCAAATTCATGCGATACAAATGATGTAGCTTCAAATACTTGTGATATACATGATTTAGAATCAACTGCATGCGAAACAAACGAGTTAGCTTCAAATCCATGCGAAACACATGATTTAGCTTCAAATTCTTGCGAGAAACATGGTTTAGCTTCAGATTCATGCGATACAAATGATGTAGCTTCAAATACTTGTGAGATACATGATTTAGATTCATCTGCATGCGAAACAAACGAGTTAGCATCAAATCCATTCGAATCACATAATTTAGCTTCAAATTCATGCGAAGCACATAATTTAGCTTCAAATTCATGCGAAACAAATGATCTAGCTTCAAATACTTGTGATATACATGATTTAGATTCAACTGCATGCGAAACAAACGAGTTAGCTTCAAATCCACGCGTATCACATAATTTAGCATCAAATTCATGCGAAGCATTTGATTTTGCTTCAAATTCATGCGATACAAATGATGTAGCTTCAAATACTTGTGATATACATGATTTAGAATCAACTGCATGCGAAACAAACGAGTTAGCTTCAAATCCATGCGAAACATATGATTTCGCATCAAATTCTTCCGAGAAACATGGTTTAGCTTCAGATTCATGCGAAAAAAATGGTTTAGCTTCAAATACTTGTGATATACATGATTTAGAATCAACTGCATGCGAAACAAACGAGTTAGCTTCAAATCCATGCGAAACATATGAATTCGCTTCAAATTCGTGCGAGAAACATGATTTAGGTTCAAATTCATGGCAAACACATGATTTAGCTTCAAATTCATGCGAAAAGCATGGTTTAGCTTCAGATTCGTGCGAAAAAAAATGGTTTAGCTTCAAATACTTGTGATATACATGATTTAGATTCATCTGCATGCGAAACAAACGAGTTAGCATCAAATCCATTCGAATCACATAATTTAGCTTCAAATTCATGCGAAGCACATAATTTAGCTTCAAATTCAAGCGATACAAATGATCTAGCTTCGAATACTTGTGATATACATGATTTAGATTCAACTGCATGCGAAACAAACGAGTTAGCTTCAAATCCACGCGTATCACATCATTTAGCTTCAAATTCATGCGAAACAAATGATCTAGCTTCAAATACTTGTGATATACATGATTTAGATTCAACTGCATGCGAAACAAACGAGTTAGCTTCAAATCCACGCGTATCACATAATTTAGCATCAAATTCATGCGAAGCATTTGATTTTGCTTCAAATTCATGCGATACAAATGATGTAGCTTCAAATACTTGTGATATACATGATTTAGAATCAACTGCATGCGAAACAAACGAGTTAGCTTCAAATCCATGCGAAACATATGAATTCGCTTCAAATTCGTGCGAGAAACATGATTTAGGTTTAAATTCATGGCAAACACATGATTTAACTTCAAATTCATGCGAAAAGCATGGTTTAGCTTCAGATTCGTGCGAAAAAAAATGGTTTAGCTTCAAATACTTGTGATATACATGATTTAGAATCAACTGCATGCGAAACAAACGAGTTAGCTTCAAATCCATGCGAAACACATGATTTAGCTTCAAATTCATGCGAAAAACATGGTATAGCTTCAGATTCATGCGATACAAATGATGTAGCTTCAAATACATGTGAGATACATGATTTAGATTCATCTGCATGCGAAACAAACGAGTTAGCATCAAATCCATTCGAATCACATAATTTAGCTTCAAATTCATGCGAAACACATAATTTAGCTTCAAATTCATGCGATACAAATGATCTAGCTTCAAATACTTGTGATATACATGATTTAGATTCAACTGCATGCGAAACAAACGAGTTAGCTTCAAATCCACGCGTATCACATAATTTAGCATCAAATTCATGCGAAGCATTTGATTTTGCTTCAAATTCATGCGATACAAATGATGTAGCTTCAAATACTTGTGATATACATGATTTAGAATCAACTGCATGCGAAACAAACGAGTTAGCTTCAAATCCATGCGAAACATATGATTTCGCTTCAAATTCTTGCGAGAAACATGGTTTAGCTTCAGATTCATGCGAAAAAAATGGTTTAGCTTCAAATACTTTTGATATACATGATTTAGAATCAACTGCATGCGAAACAAACGAGTTAGCTTCAAATCCATTCGAATCACATAATTCAGCTTCAAATTCATGCGATACAAATGATGTAGCTTCAAATACTTGCGATATAAGTGATATAGCTTCAAATGCAGGCGAAACAAACGAGTTAGCTTCAAATCCATGCGAACCACATGATTTAGCTTCAAATTCATGCGAAAAACATGGTTTAGCTTCAGATTCATGCGAAAAAAATGATTTAGCTTCAAATACTTGTGATATACATGATTTAGAATCAACTGCATGCGAAAGAAACGAGTTAGCATCAAATCCATGCGAATCACATAATTTAGCTTCAAATTCATGCGAAACATATGGTTTAGCTTCAAATTTATGCGAAACAAATGGTTTAGCTTCAAATACTTGCGATATAACTGATATAGCTTCAAATGCAGGCGAAACAAACGAGTTAGATTCAAATCCATGCGAAACACATGATTTAGCTTCAAATAATTGCAGTATAGATAATTTAGCTACAAATGCAGGCGAAACAAACGAGTTAGCTTCAAATCCATGCGAAACACTTGATTTAGCTTCAAATTCGTACGAAAAACATGGTGTAGCTTCAAACTCATGCGATACAAATGATGTAGCTTCAAATACTTGTGAGATACATGATTTAGATTCATCTGCATGCGAAACAAACGAGTTAGCTTCAAATCCATGCGAAACACATGATTTAGCTTCAAATTCATGCCAAAAACATGGTTTAGCTTCAGATTCATGCGATACAAATGATGTAGCTTCAAATACTTGTGAGATACATGAGTTAGATTCATCTGCATGCGAAACAAACGAGTTAGCATCAAATCCATTCGAATCACATAATTTAGCTTCAAATTCATGCGAAGCACATAATTTACCTTCAAATTCATGCGATACAAATGATCTAGCTTCAAATACTTGTGATTTACATGATTTAGATTCAACTGCATGCGAAACAAACGAGTTAGTTTCAAATCCACGCGTATCACATAATTTAGCATCAAATTCATGCGAAGCATTTGATTTTGCTTCAAATTCATGCGATACAAATGATGTAGCTTCAAATACTTGCGATATACATGATTTAGAATCAACTGCATGCGAAACAAACGAGTTAGCTTCAAATCCATGCGAAACATATGATTTCGCTTCAAATTCTTGCGAGAAACATGGTTTAGCTTCAGATTCATGCGAAAAAAATGGTTTAGCTTCAAATACTTGTGATATACATGATTTAGAATCAACTGCATGCGAAACAAACGAGTTAGCTTCAAATCCATGCGAAACATATGATTTCGCTTCAAATTCTTGCGAGAAACATGGTTTAGGTTCAAATTCATGGCAAACACATGGTTTAGCTTCAAATTCGTGCGAAGCACGTGATTTAGCTTCAAATTCATGCGAAACTAATGATGTAGCTTCAAATAATTGCAGTATAGATGATTTAGCTACAAATGCAGGCGAAACAAACGAGTTAGCTTCAAATCCATGCGAAACACTTGATTTAGCTTCAAATTCGTACGAAAAACATGGTGTAGCTTCAAATTCATGCGATACAAATGATGTAGCTTCAAATAGTTGTGATATAAATGATTTAGATTCTACTGCATGCGAAACAAACGAGTTAGCTTCAAATCCATGCGAAACACATGATTTAGCTTCAAATTCATGCGAAAAACATGGTTTAGCTTCAGATTCATGCGATACAAATGATGTAGCTTCAAATACTTGTGAGATACATGATTTAGATTCATCTGCATGCGAAACAAACGAGTTAGCTTCAAATCCATGCGAAACACATGATTTAGCTTCAAATTCATGCCAAAAACATGGTTTAGCTTCAGATTCATGCGATACAAATGATGTAGCTTCAAATACTTGTGAGATACATGAGTTAGATTCATCTGCATGCGCAACAAACGAGTTAGCATCAAATCCATTCGAATCACATAATTTAGCTTCAAATTCATGCGAAGCACATAATTTACCTTCAAATTCATGCGATACAAATGATCTAGCTTCAAATACTTGTGATTTACATGATTTAGATTCAACTGCATGCGAAACAAACGAGTTAGTTTCAAATCCACGCGTATCACATAATTTAGCATCAAATTCATGCGAAGCATTTGATTTTGCTTCAAATTCATGCGATACAAATGATGTAGCTTCAAATACTTGCGATATACATGATTTAGAATCAACTGCATGCGAAACAAACGAGTTAGCTTCAAATCCATGCGAAACATATGATTTCGCTTCAAATTCTTGCGAGAAACATGGTTTAGCTTCAGATTCATGCGAAAAAAATGGTTTAGCTTCAAATACTTGTGATATACATGATTTAGAATCAACTGCATGCGAAACAAACGAGTTAGCTTCAAATCCATGCAAAACATATGAATACGCTTCAAATTCGTGCGAGAAACATGATTTAGGTTCAAATTCATGGCAAACACATGATTTAGCTTCAAATCCATGCGAAACACATGATTTAGCTTCAAATTCATGCCAAAAACATGGTTTAGCTTCAGATTCATGCGATACAAATGATGTAGCTTCAAATACTTGTGAGATACATGATTTAGATTCATCTGCATGCGAAACAAACGAGTTAGCATCAAATCCATTCGAATCACATAATTTAGCTTCAAATTCATGCGAAGCACATAATTTAGCTTCAAATTCATGCGATACAAATGATCTAGCTTCAAATACTTGTGATATACATGATTTAGATTCAACTGCATGCGAAACAAACGAGTTAGCTTCAAATCCATGCGAAACATATGATTTCGCTTCAAATTCTTGCGAGAAACATGGTTTAGCTTCAGATTCATGCGAAAAAAATGGTTTAGCTTCAAATACTTGTGATATACATGATTTACAATCAACTGCATGCGAAACAATCGAGTTAGCTTCAAATCCATGCGAAACATATGAATTCGCTTCAAATTTGGGCGAGAAACATGATTTAGGTTCAAATTCATGGCAAACACATGGTTTAGCTTCAAATTCGTGCGAAGCACGTGATTTAGCTTCAAATTCATGCGAAACTAATGATGTAGCTTCAAATAATTGCAGTATAGATGATTTAGCTACAAATGCAGGCGAAACAAACGAGTTAGCTTCAAATCCATGCGAAACACTTGATTTAGCTTCAAATTCGTACGAAAAACATGGTGTAGCTTCAAATTCATGCGATACAAATGATGTAGCTTCAAATACTTGTGATATAAATGATTTCGATTCTACTGCATGCGATACAAACGAGTTAGCTTCAAATCCATGCGAAACACATGATTTAGCTTCAAATTCATGCGAAAAACATGGTTTAGCTTCAGATTCATGCGAAAAAAATGGTTTAGCTTCAAATACTTGTGATATACATGATTTAGAATCAACTGCATGCGAAAGAATCGAGTTAGCTTCAAATCCATGCGAAACACTTGATTTAGCTTCAAATTCGTACGAAAAACATGGTGTAGCTTCAGATTCATGCGAAACAAATGGTTTAGCTTCAAATACTTGTGATATACATGATTTAGAATCAACTGCATGCGAAAGAAACGAGTTAGCTTCAAATCCATGCGAAACGCTTGATTTAGCTTCAAATTCATACGAAAAACATGGTTTAGCTTCAGATTCATGCGATACAAATGATGTAGTTTCAAATACTTGTGATATACATGATTTAGATTCAACTGCATGCGAAACAAAGGAGTTAGCTTCAAATCCACGCGTATCACATAATTTAGCATCAAATTCATGCGAAGCTTTTGATTTTGCTTCAATTTCATGCGATACAAATGATGTAGCTTCAAATACTTGTGATATACATGATTTAGAATCAACTGCATGCGAAACAAACGAGTAAGCTTCAAATCCATGCGAAACATATGATTTCGCTTCAAATTCTTGCGAGAAACATGGTTCAGCTTCAGATTCATGCGAAAAAAAATGGTTTAGCTTCAAATACTTGTGATATACATGATTTAGAATCAACTGCATGCGAAAGAAACGAGTTAGCATCAAATCCATGCGAATCACATAATTTAGCTTCAAATTCATGCGAAACATATGGTTTATCTTCAAATTCATGCGAAACAAATGGTTTAGCTTCAAATACTTGCGATATAAGTGATATAGCTTCAGATTCATGCGAAACAAATGGGTTAGCTTCAAATACTTGTGATATACATGATTTAGATTCTACTGCATGCGAAACAAACGAGTTAGCTTCAAATCCAAGCGAAACACATGATGTAGCTTCAAATCAATGCGATGTACAAGGTTTAGCTTCAAATCCATGGGAAACAAATGATGTAGCTTCAAATGCGTGCGAATCAAACGAGTTAGCTTCAAAACCATGCGAAACACATGCTTTAGCTTCAAATTCATACGAAAAACATGGTTTAGCTTCAGATTCATGCGATACAAATGATGTAGCTTCAAATACTTGTGATATACATGATTTAGATTACACTGCATGCGAAACAAACGAGTTAGCTTCAAATCCATGCGTTTCACATAATTTAGCATCAAATTCATGCGAAGCATTTGATTTAGCTTCAAATTCATGCGATACAAATGATGTAGCTTCAAATACTTGTGATATACATGATTTAGAAGCAACTGCATGCGAAACAAACGAGTTAGCTTCAAATCCATGCGAAACATATGATTTCGCTTCAAATTCTTGCGAGAAACATGGTGCAGCTTCAAATTCATGCGATACAAATGATGTAGCTTCAAATACTTGTGATATAAATGATTTAGATTCTACTGCATGCGAAACAAACGAGTTAGCTTCAAATCCATGCGAAACACATGATTTAGCTTCAAATTCATGCGAAAAACATGGTTTAGCTTCAGATTCATGCGATACAAATGATGTAGCTTCAAATACTTGTGAGATACATGATTTAGATTCATCTGCATGCGAAACAAACGAGTTAGCTTCAAATCCATGCGGAACACATGATTTAGCTTCAAATTCATGCCAAAAACATGGTTTAGCTTCAGATTCATGCGATACAAATGATGTAGCTTCAAATACTTGTGAGATACATGAGTTAGATTCATCTGCATGCGAAACAAACGAGTTAGCATCAAATCCATTCGAATCACATAATTTAGCTTCAAATTCATGCGAAGCACATAATTTACCTTCAAATTCATGCGATACAAATGATCTAGCTTCAAATACTTGTGATTTACATGATTTAGATTCAACTGCATGCGAAACAAACGAGTTAGTTTCAAATCCACGCGAATCACATAATTTAGCATCAAATTCATGCGAAGCATTTGATTTTGCTTCAAATTCATGCGATACAAATGATGTAGCTTCAAATACTTGCGATATACATGATTTAGAATCAACTGCATGCGAAACAAACGAGTTAGCTTCAAATCCATGCGAAACATATGATTTCGCTTCAAATTCTTGCGAGAAACATGGTTTAGCTTCAGATTCATGCGAAAAAAATGGTTTAGCTTCAAATACTTGTGATATACATGATTTAGAATCAACTGCATGCGAAACAAACGAGTTAGCTTCAAATCCATGCGAAACATATGAATACGCTTCAAATTCGTGCGAGAAACATGATTTAGGTTCAAATTCATGGCAAACACATGATTTAGCTTCAAATCCATGCGAAAAACATGATTTAGCTTCAAATTCATGCCAAAAACATGGTTTAGCTTCAGATTCATGCGATACAAATGATGTAGCTTCAAATACTTGTGAGATACATGATTTAGATTCATCTGCATGCGAAACAAACGAGTTAGCATCAAATCCATTCGAATCACATAATTTAGCTTCAAATTCATGCGAAGCACATAATTTAGCTTCAAATTCATGCGATACAAATGATCTAGCTTCAAATACTTGTGATATACATGATTTAGATTCAACTGCGTGCGAAACAAACGAGTTAGCTTCAAATCCATGCGAAACATATGATTTCGCTTCAAATTCTTGCGAGAAACATGGTTTAGCTTCAGATTCATGCGAAAAAAATGGTTTAGCTTCAAATACTTGTGATATACATGATTTACAATCAACTGCATGCGAAACAATCGAGTTAGCTTCAAATCCATGCGAAACATATGAATTCGCTTCAAATTTGGGCGAGAAACATGATTTAGGTTCAAATTCATGGCAAACACATGGTTTAGCTTCAAATTCGTGCGAAGCACGTGATTTAGCTTCAAATTCATGCGAAACTAATGATGTAGCTTCAAATAATTGCAGTATAGATGATTTAGCTACAAATGCAGGCGAAACAAACGAGTTAGCTTCAAATCCATGCGAAACACTTGATTTAGCTTCAAATTCGTACGAAAAACATGGTGTAGCTTCAAATTCATGCGATACAAATGATGTAGCTTCAAATACTTGTGATATAAATGATTTCGATTCTACTGCATGCGATACAAACGAGTTAGCTTCAAATCCATGCGAAACACATGATTTAGCTTCAAATTCATGCGAAAAACATGGTTTAGCTTCAGATTCATGCGAAAAAAATGGTTTAGCTTCAAATACTTGTGATATACATGATTTAGAATCAACTGCATGCGAAACAAACGAGTTAGCTTCAAATCCATGCAAAACATATGAATACGCTTCAAATTCGTGCGAGAAACATGATTTAGGTTCAAATTCATGGCAAACACATGATTTAGCTTCAAATCCATGCGAAACACATGATTTAGCTTCAAATTCATGCCAAAAACATGGTTTAGCTTCAGATTCATGCGATACAAATGATGTAGCTTCAAATACTTGTGAGATACATGATTTAGATTCATCTGCATGCGAAACAAACGAGTTAGCATCAAATCCATTCGAATCACATAATTTAGCTTCAAATTCATGCGAAGCACATAATTTAGCTTCAAATTCATGCGATACAAATGATCTAGCTTCAAATACTTGTGATATACATGATTTAGATTCAACTGCATGCGAAACAAACGAGTTAGCTTCAAATCCATGCGAAACATATGATTTCGCTTCAAATTCTTGCGAGAAACATGGTTTAGCTTCAGATTCATGCGAAAAAAATGGTTTAGCTTCAAATACTTGTGATATACATGATTTACAATCAACTGCATGCGAAACAATCGAGTTAGCTTCAAATCCATGCGAAACATATGAATTCGCTTCAAATTTGGGCGAGAAACATGATTTAGGTTCAAATTCATGGCAAACACATGGTTTAGCTTCAAATTCGTGCGAAGCACGTGATTTAGCTTCAAATTCATGCGAAACTAATGATGTAGCTTCAAATAATTGCAGTATAGATGATTTAGCTACAAATGCAGGCGAAACAAACGAGTTAGCTTCAAATCCATGCGAAACACTTGATTTAGCTTCAAATTCGTACGAAAAACATGGTGTAGCTTCAAATTCATGCGATACAAATGATGTAGCTTCAAATACTTGTGATATAAATGATTTCGATTCTACTGCATGCGATACAAACGAGTTAGCTTCAAATCCATGCGAAACACATGATTTAGCTTCAAATTCATGCGAAAAACATGGTTTAGCTTCAGATTCATGCGAAAAAAATGGTTTAGCTTCAAATACTTGTGATATACATGATTTAGAATCAACTGCATGCGAAAGAATCGAGTTAGCTTCAAATCCATGCGAAACACTTGATTTAGCTTCAAATTCGTACGAAAAACATGGTGTAGCTTCAGATTCATGCGAAACAAATGGTTTAGCTTCAAATACTTGTGATATACATGATTTAGAATCAACTGCATGCGAAAGAAACGAGTTAGCTTCAAATCCATGCGAAACGCTTGATTTAGCTTCAAATTCATACGAAAAACATGGTTTAGCTTCAGATTCATGCGATACAAATGATGTAGTTTCAAATACTTGTGATATACATGATTTAGATTCAACTGCATGCGAAACAAAGGAGTTAGCTTCAAATCCACGCGTATCACATAATTTAGCATCAAATTCATGCGAAGCTTTTGATTTTGCTTCAATTTCATGCGATACAAATGATGTAGCTTCAAATACTTGTGATATACATGATTTAGAATCAACTGCATGCGAAACAAACGAGTAAGCTTCAAATCCATGCGAAACATATGATTTCGCTTCAAATTCTTGCGAGAAACATGGTTCAGCTTCAGATTCATGCGAAAAAAAATGGTTTAGCTTCAAATACTTGTGATATACATGATTTAGAATCAACTGCATGCGAAAGAAACGAGTTAGCATCAAATCCATGCGAATCACATAATTTAGCTTCAAATCAATGCGATGTACAAGGTTTAGCTTCAAATCCATGGGAAACAAATGATGTAGCTTCAAATGCATGCGAATCAAACGAGTTAGCTTCAAAACCATGCGAAACACATGATTTAGCTTCAAATTCATACGAAAAACATGGTTTAGCTTCAGATTCATGCGATACAAATGATGTAGCTTCAAATACTTGTGATATACATGATTTAGATTACACTGCATGCGAAACAAACGAGTTAGCTTCAAATCCATGCGTTTCACATAATTTAGCATCAAATTCATGCGAAGCATTTGATTTAGCTTCAAATTCATGCGATACAAATGATGTAGCTTCAAATACTTGTGATATACATGATTTAGAAGCAACTGCATGCGAAACAAACGAGTTAGCTTCAAATCCATGCGAAACATATGATTTCGCTTCAAATTCTTGCGAGAAACATGGTGCAGCTTCAAATTCATGCGATACAAATGATGTAGCTTCAAATACTTGTGATATAAATGATTTAGATTCTACTGCATGCGAAACAAACGAGTTAGCTTCAAATCCATGCGAAACACATGATTTAGCTTCAAATTCATGCGAAAAACATGGTTTAGCTTCAGATTCATGCGATACAAATGATGTAGCTTCAAATACTTGTGAGATACATGATTTAGATTCATCTGCATGCGAAACAAACGAGTTAGCTTCAAATCCATGCGAAACACATGATTTAGCTTCAAATTCATGCCAAAAACATGGTTTAGCTTCAGATTCATGCGATACAAATGATGTAGCTTCAAATACTTGTGAGATACATGAGTTAGATTCATCTGCATGCGAAACAAACGAGTTAGCATCAAATCCATTCGAATCACATAATTTAGCTTCAAATTCATGCGAAGCACATAATTTACCTTCAAATTCATGCGATACAAATGATCTAGCTTCAAATACTTGTGATTTACATGATTTAGATTCAACTGCATGCGAAACAAACGAGTTAGTTTCAAATCCACGCGTATCACATAATTTAGCATCAAATTCATGCGAAGCATTTGATTTTGCTTCAAATTCATGCGATACAAATGATGTAGCTTCAAATACTTGCGATATACATGATTTAGAATCAACTGCATGCGAAACAAACGAGTTAGCTTCAAATCCATGCGAAACATATGATTTCGCTTCAAATTCTTGCGAGAAACATGGTTTAGCTTCAGATTCATGCGAAAAAAATGGTTTAGCTTCAAATACTTGTGATATACATGATTTAGAATCAACTGCATGCGAAACAAACGAGTTAGCTTCAAATCCATGCGAAACATATGAATACGCTTCAAATTCGTGCGAGAAACATGATTTAGGTTCAAATTCATGGCAAACACATGATTTAGCTTCAAATCCATGCGAAAAACATGATTTAGCTTCAAATTCATGCCAAAAACATGGTTTAGCTTCAGATTCATGCGATACAAATGATGTAGCTTCAAATACTTGTGAGATACATGATTTAGATTCATCTGCATGCGAAACAAACGAGTTAGCATCAAATCCATTCGAATCACATAATTTAGCTTCAAATTCATGCGAAGCACATAATTTAGCTTCAAATTCATGCGATACAAATGATCTAGCTTCAAATACTTGTGATATACATGATTTAGATTCAACTGCATGCGAAACAAACGAGTTAGCTTCAAATCCATGCGAAACATATGATTTCGCTTCAAATTCTTGCGAGAAACATGGTTTAGCTTCAGATTCATGCGAAAAAAATGGTTTAGCTTCAAATACTTGTGATATACATGATTTACAATCAACTGCATGCGAAACAATCGAGTTAGCTTCAAATCCATGCGAAACATATGAATTCGCTTCAAATTTGGGCGAGAAACATGATTTAGGTTCAAATTCATGGCAAACACATGGTTTAGCTTCAAATTCGTGCGAAGCACGTGATTTAGCTTCAAATTCATGCGAAACTAATGATGTAGCTTCAAATAATTGCAGTATAGATGATTTAGCTACAAATGCAGGCGAAACAAACGAGTTAGCTTCAAATCCATGCGAAACACTTGATTTAGCTTCAAATTCGTACGAAAAACATGGTGTAGCTTCAGATTCATGCGAAACAAATGGTTTAGCTTCAAATACTTGTGATATACATGATTTAGAATCAACTGCATGCGAAAGAAACGAGTTAGCTTCAAATCCATGCGAAACGCTTGATTTAGCTTCAAATTCATACGAAAAACATGGTTTAGCTTCAGATTCATGCGATACAAATGATGTAGTTTCAAATACTTGTGATATACATGATTTAGATTCAACTGCATGCGAAACAAAGGAGTTAGCTTCAAATCCACGCGTATCACATAATTTAGCATCAAATTCATGCGAAGCTTTTGATTTTGCTTCAATTTCATGCGATACAAATGATGTAGCTTCAAATACTTGTGATATACATGATTTAGAATCAACTGCATGCGAAACAAACGAGTAAGCTTCAAATCCATGCGAAACATATGATTTCGCTTCAAATTCTTGCGAGAAACATGGTTCAGCTTCAGATTCATGCGAAAAAAAATGGTTTAGCTTCAAATACTTGTGATATACATGATTTAGAATCAACTGCATGCGAAAGAAACGAGTTAGCATCAAATCCATGCGAATCACATAATTTAGCTTCAAATCAATGCGATGTACAAGGTTTAGCTTCAAATCCATGGGAAACAAATGATGTAGCTTCAAATGCATGCGAATCAAACGAGTTAGCTTCAAAACCATGCGAAACACATGATTTAGCTTCAAATTCATACGAAAAACATGGTTTAGCTTCAGATTCATGCGATACAAATGATGTAGCTTCAAATACTTGTGATATACATGATTTAGATTACACTGCATGCGAAACAAACGAGTTAGCTTCAAATCCATGCGTTTCACATAATTTAGCATCAAATTCATGCGAAGCATTTGATTTAGCTTCAAATTCATGCGATACAAATGATGTAGCTTCAAATACTTGTGATATACATGATTTAGAAGCAACTGCATGCGAAACAAACGAGTTAGCTTCAAATCCATGCGAAACATATGATTTCGCTTCAAATTCTTGCGAGAAACATGGTGCAGCTTCAAATTCATGCGATACAAATGATGTAGCTTCAAATACTTGTGATATAAATGATTTAGATTCTACTGCATGCGAAACAAACGAGTTAGCTTCAAATCCATGCGAAACACATGATTTAGCTTCAAATTCATGCGAAAAACATGGTTTAGCTTCAGATTCATGCGATACAAATGATGTAGCTTCAAATACTTGTGAGATACATGATTTAGATTCATCTGCATGCGAAACAAACGAGTTAGCTTCAAATCCATGCGAAACACATGATTTAGCTTCAAATTCATGCCAAAAACATGGTTTAGCTTCAGATTCATGCGATACAAATGATGTAGCTTCAAATACTTGTGAGATACATGAGTTAGATTCATCTGCATGCGAAACAAACGAGTTAGCATCAAATCCATTCGAATCACATAATTTAGCTTCAAATTCATGCGAAGCACATAATTTACCTTCAAATTCATGCGATACAAATGATCTAGCTTCAAATACTTGTGATTTACATGATTTAGATTCAACTGCATGCGAAACAAACGAGTTAGTTTCAAATCCACGCGTATCACATAATTTAGCATCAAATTCATGCGAAGCATTTGATTTTGCTTCAAATTCATGCGATACAAATGATGTAGCTTCAAATACTTGCGATATACATGATTTAGAATCAACTGCATGCGAAACAAACGAGTTAGCTTCAAATCCATGCGAAACATATGATTTCGCTTCAAATTCTTGCGAGAAACATGGTTTAGCTTCAGATTCATGCGAAAAAAATGGTTTAGCTTCAAATACTTGTGATATACATGATTTAGAATCAACTGCATGCGAAACAAACGAGTTAGCTTCAAATCCATGCGAAACATATGAATACGCTTCAAATTCGTGCGAGAAACATGATTTAGGTTCAAATTCATGGCAAACACATGATTTAGCTTCAAATCCATGCGAAAAACATGATTTAGCTTCAAATTCATGCCAAAAACATGGTTTAGCTTCAGATTCATGCGATACAAATGATGTAGCTTCAAATACTTGTGAGATACATGATTTAGATTCATCTGCATGCGAAACAAACGAGTTAGCATCAAATCCATTCGAATCACATAATTTAGCTTCAAATTCATGCGAAGCACATAATTTAGCTTCAAATTCATGCGATACAAATGATCTAGCTTCAAATACTTGTGATATACATGATTTAGATTCAACTGCATGCGAAACAAACGAGTTAGCTTCAAATCCATGCGAAACATATGATTTCGCTTCAAATTCTTGCGAGAAACATGGTTTAGCTTCAGATTCATGCGAAAAAAATGGTTTAGCTTCAAATACTTGTGATATACATGATTTACAATCAACTGCATGCGAAACAATCGAGTTAGCTTCAAATCCATGCGAAACATATGAATTCGCTTCAAATTTGGGCGAGAAACATGATTTAGGTTCAAATTCATGGCAAACACATGGTTTAGCTTCAAATTCGTGCGAAGCACGTGATTTAGCTTCAAATTCATGCGAAACTAATGATGTAGCTTCAAATAATTGCAGTATAGATGATTTAGCTACAAATGCAGGCGAAACAAACGAGTTAGCTTCAAATCCATGCGAAACACTTGATTTAGCTTCAAATTCGTACGAAAAACATGGTGTAGCTTCAAATTCATGCGATACAAATGATGTAGCTTCAAATACTTGTGATATAAATGATTTCGATTCTACTGCATGCGATACAAACGAGTTAGCTTCAAATCCATGCGAAACACATGATTTAGCTTCAAATTCATGCGAAAAACATGGTTTAGCTTCAGATTCATGCGAAAAAAATGGTTTAGCTTCAAATACTTGTGATATACATGATTTAGAATCAACTGCATGCGAAAGAATCGAGTTAGCTTCAAATCCATGCGAAACACTTGATTTAGCTTCAAATTCGTACGAAAAACATGGTGTAGCTTCAGATTCATGCGAAACAAATGGTTTAGCTTCAAATACTTGTGATATACATGATTTAGAATCAACTGCATGCGAAAGAAACGAGTTAGCTTCAAATCCATGCGAAACGCTTGATTTAGCTTCAAATTCATACGAAAAACATGGTTTAGCTTCAGATTCATGCGATACAAATGATGTAGTTTCAAATACTTGTGATATACATGATTTAGATTCAACTGCATGCGAAACAAAGGAGTTAGCTTCAAATCCACGCGTATCACATAATTTAGCATCAAATTCATGCGAAGCTTTTGATTTTGCTTCAATTTCATGCGATACAAATGATGTAGCTTCAAATACTTGTGATATACATGATTTAGAATCAACTGCATGCGAAACAAACGAGTAAGCTTCAAATCCATGCGAAACATATGATTTCGCTTCAAATTCTTGCGAGAAACATGGTTCAGCTTCAGATTCATGCGAAAAAAAATGGTTTAGCTTCAAATACTTGTGATATACATGATTTAGAATCAACTGCATGCGAAAGAAACGAGTTAGCATCAAATCCATGCGAATCACATAATTTAGCTTCAAATTCATGCGAAACATATGGTTTATCTTCAAATTCATGCGAAACAAATGGTTTAGCTTCAAATACTTGCGATATAAGTGATATAGCTTCAGATTCATGCGAAACAAATGGGTTAGCTTCAAATACTTGTGATATACATGATTTAGATTCTACTGCATGCGAAACAAACGAGTTAGCTTCAAATCCAAGCGAAACACATGATGTAGCTTCAAATCAATGCGATGTACAAGGTTTAGCTTCAAATCCATGGGAAACAAATGATGTAGCTTCAAATGCATGCGAATCAAACGAGTTAGCTTCAAAACCATGCGAAACACATGATTTAGCTTCAAATTCATACGAAAAACATGGTTTAGCTTCAGATTCATGCGATACAAATGATGTAGCTTCAAATACTTGTGATATACATGATTTAGATTACACTGCATGCGAAACAAACGAGTTAGCTTCAAATCCATGCGTTTCACATAATTTAGCATCAAATTCATGCGAAGCATTTGATTTAGCTTCAAATTCATGCGATACAAATGATGTAGCTTCAAATACTTGTGATATACATGATTTAGAAGCAACTGCATGCGAAACAAACGAGTTAGCTTCAAATCCATGCGAAACATATGATTTCGCTTCAAATTCTTGCGAGAAACATGGTGTAGCTTCAAATTCATGCGATACAAATGATGTAGCTTCAAATACTTGTGATATAAATGATTTAGATTCTACTGCATGCGAAACAAACGAGTTAGCTTCAAATCCATGCGAAACACATGATTTAGCTTCAAATTCATGCGAAAAACATGGTTTAGCTTCAGATTCATGCGATACAAATGATGTAGCTTCAAATACTTGTGAGATACATGATTTAGATTCATCTGCATGCGAAACAAACGAGTTAGCTTCAAATCCATGCGAAACACATGATTTAGCTTCAAATTCATGCCAAAAACATGGTTTAGCTTCAGATTCATGCGATACAAATGATGTAGCTTCAAATACTTGTGAGATACATGAGTTAGATTCATCTGCATGCGAAACAAACGAGTTAGCATCAAATCCATTCGAATCACATAATTTAGCTTCAAATTCATGCGAAGCACATAATTTACCTTCAAATTCATGCGATACAAATGATCTAGCTTCAAATACTTGTGATTTACATGATTTAGATTCAACTGCATGCGAAACAAACGAGTTAGTTTCAAATCCACGCGTATCACATAATTTAGCATCAAATTCATGCGAAGCATTTGATTTTGCTTCAAATTCATGCGATACAAATGATGTAGCTTCAAATACTTGCGATATACATGATTTAGAATCAACTGCATGCGAAACAAACGAGTTAGCTTCAAATCCATGCGAAACATATGATTTCGCTTCAAATTCTTGCGAGAAACATGGTTTAGCTTCAGATTCATGCGAAAAAAATGGTTTAGCTTCAAATACTTGTGATATACATGATTTAGAATCAACTGCATGCGAAACAAACGAGTTAGCTTCAAATCCATGCGAAACATATGAATACGCTTCAAATTCGTGCGAGAAACATGATTTAGGTTCAAATTCATGGCAAACACATGATTTAGCTTCAAATCCATGCGAAACACATGATTTAGCTTCAAATTCATGCCAAAAACATGGTTTAGCTTCAGATTCATGCGATACAAATGATGTTGCTTCAAATACTTGTGAGATACATGATTTAGATTCATCTGCATGCGAAACAAACGAGTTAGCATCAAATCCATTCGAATCACATAATTTAGCTTCAAATTCATGCGAAGCACATAATTTACCTTCAAATTCATGCGATACAAATGATCTAGCTTCAAATACTTGTGATATACATGATTTAGATTCAACTGCATGCGAAACAAACGAGTTAGCTTCAAATCCATGCGAAACATATGATTTCGCTTCAAATTCTTGCGAGAAACATGGTTTAGCTTCAGATTCATGCGAAAAAAATGGTTTAGCTTCAAATACTTGTGATATACATGATTTAGAATCAACTGCATGCGAAACAATCGAGTTAGCTTCAAATCCATGCGAAACATATGAATTCGCTTCAAATTTGGGCGAGAAACATGATTTAGGTTCAAATTCATGGCAAACACATGGTTTAGCTTCAAATTCGTGCGAAGCACGTGATTTAGCTTCAAATTCATGCGAAACTAATGATGTAGCTTCAAATAATTGCAGTATAGATGATTTAGCTACAAATGCAGGCGAAACAAACGAGTTAGCTTCAAATCCATGCGAAACACTTGATTTAGCTTCAAATTCGTACGAAAAACATGGTGTAGCTTCAAATTCATGCGATACAAATGATGTAGCTTCAAATAGTTGTGATATAAATGATTTAGATTCTACTGCATGCGAAACAAACGAGTTAGCTTCAAATCCATGCGAAACACATGATTTAGCTTCAAATTCATGCGAAAAACATGGTTTAGCTTCAGATTCATGCGATACAAATGATGTAGCTTCAAATACTTGTGAGATACATGATTTAGATTCATCTGCATGCGAAACAAACGAGTTAGCTTCAAATCCATGCGAAACACATGATTTAGCTTCATATTCATGCCAAAAACATGGTTTAGCTTCAGATTCATGCGATACAAATGATGTAGCTTCAAATACTTGTGAGATACATGAGTTAGATTCATCTGCATGCGAAACAAACGAGTTAGCATCAAATCCATTCGAATCACATAATTTAGCTTCAAATTCATGCGAAGCACATAATTTACCTTCAAATTCATGCGATACAAATGATGTAGCTTCAAATACTTGTGATTTACATGATTTAGATTCAACTGCATGCGAAACAAACGAGTTAGTTTCAAATCCACGCGAATCACATAATTTTGCTTTAAATTCATGTGAAAAACATGGTTTAGCTTCAGATTCATGCGAAAAAAATGGTTTAGCTTCAAATACTTGTGATATACATGATTTAAAATCAACTACATGCGAAAGAAACGAGTTAGCTTCAAATTCATGCGAAACACATGGTTTAGCTTTAAATTCGTGCGAAGCACGTGATTTAGCTTCAAATTCATGCAAAGCTAATGATGTAGCTTCAAATAATTGCAGTATAGATGATTTAGCTACAAATGCAGGCGAAACAAACGAGTTAGCTTCAAATCCATGCGAAACACTTGATTTAGCTTCAAATTCGTACGAAAAACATGGTGTAGCTTCAAATTCATGCGATACAAATGATGTAGCTTCAAATACTTGTGATATAAATGATTTAGATTCTACTGCATGCGAAATAAACGAGTTAGCTTCAAATCCATGCGAACCACATGATTTAGCTTCAAATTCATGCGAAAAACATGGTTTAGCATCAGATTCATGCGAAAAAAATGGTTTAGCTTCAAATACTTGTGATATACATGATTTAGAATCAACTACATGCGAAACAAACGAGTTAGCTTCAAATCCATGCGAAACAAATGATGTAGCTTCAAATACTTGTGATATACATGATTTATAGTCAACTGCATGCGAAACAAACGAGTTAGCTTCAAATCCATGCGAATCACATAATATTGCTTTAAATTCATGCGAAAAACATGGTTTAGCTTCAGATTCATGCGAAAAAAATGGTTTAGCTTCAAATACTTGTGATATACATGATTTAGAACCAACTGCATGCGAAACAAACGAGTTAGCGTCAAATCCATGCGAATCACATAATATTGCTTTAAATTCATGCGAAAAACATGGTTTAGCTTCAGATTCATGCGAAAAAAATGGTTTAGCTTCAAATACTTGTGATATACATGATATTGAATCAACTGCATGCGAAACAAACGAGTTAGCTTCAAATCCATGCGCAACACATGATTTAGCTTCAAATTCGTGCGAAGCACGTGATTTAGCTTCAAATTCATGCGAGACTAATGATGTAGCTTCAAATAATTGCGGTATAGATGATTTAGCTTCAAATGCATGCGAAACAAACGGGTTAGCTTCTAATCCATGCGAAACACATGATTTAGCTTCAAATTCATGCGAAGAACATGGTTTAGCTTCAGATTCGTGCGAAAAAAATGGTTTAGCTTCAAATACTTGTGATATACATGATTTAGAATCTACTTCATGCGAAACAAACGAGTTAGCTTCAAATCCATGCGAAACAAATGATGTAGCTTCAAATACTTGTGATATACATGATTTATAGTCAACTGCATGCGAAACAAACGAGTTAGCTTCAAATCCATGCGAATCACATAATTTTGCTTTAAATTCATGTGAAAAACATGGTTTAGCTTCAGATTCATGCGAAAAAAATGGTTTAGCTTCAAATACTTGTGATATACATGATTAAAATCAACTACATGCGAAAGAAACGAGTTAGCTTCAAATTCATGCGAAACACATGGTTTAGCTTTAAATATTTGTGGTATGCATGACTTAGATTCAACTGCATGTGAAACAAATGATTTCCCTTCAAATAGATGCGATGTAGAAGGCGTAGCTTCAAATCCATGCGAATCTAATGATTTAGCTTCAAATACTTGCGATAAAAATGATATAGCTTTAAATGCAGGTAAAACAAACGAAATAGCTTCAATTCCATGCGAAACTCATGATTTAGCTTCAAATTCGTGCAAAAAACATGCTTTAGCTTCAGATTCATGCGAAACAAATGGGTTAGCTTCAAATACTTGTGAGATACATGATTTAGATTCATCTGCATGCGAAACAAACGAGTTAGCTTCAAATCCATGCGAAACACATGATTTAGCTTCAAATTCATGCGAAAAACATGGTTTAGCTTCAGATTCATGCGAAAAAAATGGTTTAGCTTCAAATACTTGTGATATACATGATTTAGAATCTACTACATGCGAAACAAACGAGTTAGCTTCAAATCCATGCGAAACACTTGATTTAGCTTCAAATTCGTGCGAGAAACATGATTTAGGTTCAAATTCATGGCAAACACATGGTTTCGCTTCAAATTCATGCGAAACAAATGATCTAGCTTCAAATACTTGTGACATACATGATTTAGATTCAACTGCATGCGAAACAAACGAGTTAGCTTCAAATCCATGCGAATCACATAATTTTGCTTTAAATTCATGTGAAAAACATGGTTTAGCTTCAGATTCATGCGAAAAAAATGGTTTAGCTTCAAATACTTGTGATATACATGATATAGAATCAACTGCATGCGAAACAAACGAGTTAGCTTCAAATCCATGCGCAACACATGATTTAGCTTCAAATTCGTGCGAAGCACGTGATTTAGCTTCAAATTCATGTGAGACTAATGATGTAGCTTCAAATAATTGCGGTATAGATGATTTAGCTTCAAATGCATGCGAAACAAACGGGTTAGCTTCTAATCCATGCGAAACACATGATTTAGCTTCAAATTCATGCGAAGAACATGGTTTAGCTTCAGATTCGTGCGAAAAAAATGGTTTAGCTTCAAATACTTGTGATATACATGATTTAGAATCTACTACATGCGAAACAAACGAGTTAGCTTCAAATTCATGCGAAACACATGGTTTAGCTTTAAATTCATGCGAAGCACGTGATTTAGCTTCAAATTCATGCGAAGCTAATGATGTAGCTTCAAATAATTGCAGTATAGATGATTTAGCTACAAATGCAGGCGAAACAAACGAGTTAGCTTCAAATCCATGCGAAACACTTGATTTAGCTTCAAATTCGTACGAAAAACTTGGTGTAGCTTCAAATTCATGCGATACAAATGATGTAGCTTCAAATACTTGTGATATAAATGATTTAGATTCTACTGCATGCGAAACAAACGAGTTAGCTTCAAATCCATGCGAACCACATGATTTAGCTTCAAATTCATGCGAAAAACATGGTTTAGCATCAGATTCATGCGAAAAAAATGGTTTAGCTTCAAATACTTGTGATATACATGATTTAGAATCAACTACATGCGAAACAAACGAGTTAGCTTCAAATCCATGCGCAACACATGATTTAGCTTCAAATTCGTGCGAAGCACGTGATTTAGCTTCAAATTCATGCGAAACACATGGTTTAGCTTCAGATTCGTGCGAAAAAATGGTTTAGCTTCAAATACTTGTGATATACATGATTTAGAACCAACTGCATGCGAAACAAACGAGTTAGCGTCAAATCCATGCGAATCACATAATTTTGCTTTAAATTCATGCGAAAAAAATGGTTTAGCTTCAAATACTTGTGATATACATGATTTAGAATCAACTGCATGCGAAACAACCGAGTTAGCTTTAAATCCATGCGAAACATATGATTTCTCTTCAAATTCGAGCGAGAAACATGATTTAGGTTCAAATTCATCGCAAACACATGGTTTAGCTTCAAATTCGTGCGAAGCACATGATTTAGGTTCAAATTCATGGCAAACACATGGTTTAGCTTCAAATTCGTGCGAAGCACATGATTTAGCTTCAAATTCATGCGAAACTAATGATGTAGCTTCAAATAATTTCGGTATAGATGATTTAGCTTCAAATGCAGGCGAAACAAACGAGTTAGCTTCAAATCCATGCGAAACACTTGATTTAGCTTCAAATTCGTACGAAAAACATGGTGTAGCTTCAAATTCATGCGATACAAATGATGTAGCTTCAAATACTTGTGATATAAATGATTTAGATTCTACTGCATGCGAAACAAACGAGTTAGCTTCAAATCCATGCGAACCACATGATTTAGCTTCAAATTCATGCGAAAAACATGGTTTAGCATCAGATTCATGCGAAAAAAATGGTTTAGCTTCAAATACTTGTGATATACATGATTTAGAATCAACTACATGCGAAACAAACGAGTTAGCTTCAAATCCATGCGCAACACATGATTTAGCTTCAAATTCGTGCGAAGCACGTGATTTAGCTTCAAATTCATGCGAAACACATGGTTTAGCTTCAGATTCGTGCGAAAAAATGGTTTAGCTTCAAATACTTGTGATATACATGATTTAGAACCAACTGCATGCGAAACAAACGAGTTAGCGTCAAATCCATGCGAATCACATAATATTGCTTTAAATTCATGCGAAAAACATGGTTTAGCTTCAGATTCATGCGAAAAAAATGGTTTGGCTTCAAATACTTGTGATATACATGATATAGAATCAACTGCATGCGAAACAAACGAGTTAGCTTCAAATCCATGCGCAACACATGATTTAGCTTCAAATTCGTGCGAAGCACGTGATTTAGCTTCAAATTCATGTGAGACTAATGATGTAGCTTCAAATAATTGCGGTATAGATGATTTAGCTTCAAATGCATGCGAAACAAACGGGTTAGCTTCAAATTCATGCGAAACACATGGTTTAGCTTTAAATTCATGCGAAGCACGTGATTTAGCTTCAAATTCATGCGAAGCTAATGATGTAGCTTCAAATAATTGCAGTATAGATGATTTAGCTACAAATGCAGGCGAAACAAACGAGTTAGCTTCAAATCCATGCGAAACACTTGATTTAGCTTCAAATTCGTACGAAAAACATGGTGTAGCTTCAAATTCATGCGATACAAATGATGTAGCTTCAAATACTTGTGATATAAATGATTTAGATTCTACTGTATGCGAAACAAACGAGTTAGCTTCAAATCCATGCGAACCACATGATTTAGCTTCAAATTCATGCGAAAAACATGGTTTAGCATCAGATTCATGCGAAAAAAATGGTTTAGCTTCAAATACTTGTGATATACATGATTTAGAATCAACTACATGCGAAACAAACGAGTTAGCTTCAAATCCATGCGCAACACATGATTTAGCTTCAAATTCGTGCGAAGCACGTGATTTAGCTTCAAATTCATGCGAAACACATGGTTTAGCTTCAGATTCGTGCGAAAAAATGGTTTAGCTTCAAATACTTGTGATATACATGATTTAGAACCAACTGCATGCGAAACAAACGAGTTAGCGTCAAATACATGCGAATCACATAATTTTGCTTTAAATTCATGCGAAAAAAATGGTTTAGCTTCAAATACTTGTGATATACATGATTTAGAATCAACTGCATGCGAAACAACCGAGTTAGCTTTAAATCCATGCGAAACATATGATTTCTCTTCAAATTCGAGCGAGAAACATGATTTAGGTTCAAATTCATCGCAAACACATGGTTTAGCTTCAAATTCGTGCGAAGCACATGATTTAGGTTCAAATTCATGGCAAACACATGGTTTAGCTTCAAATTCGTGCGAAGCACATGATTTAGCTTCAAATTCATGCGAAACTAATGATGTAGCTTCAAATAATTTCGGTATAGATGATTTAGCTTCAAATGCAGGCGAAACAAACGAGTTAGCTTCAAATCCATGCGAATCACATAATTTTGCTTTAAATTCATGCGAAAAACATTTTTTAGCATCAGATTCATGCGAAAAAAATGGTTTAGCTTCAAATACTTGTGATATACATGATTTAGAATCAACTGCATGCGAAACAATCGAGTTAGCTTCAAATCCATGCGCAACACATGATTTAGCTTCAAATTCGTGCGAAGCACGTGATTTAGCTTCAAATTCATGCGAAACTAATGATGTAGCTTCAAATAATTGCAGTATAGATGATTTAGCTACAAATGCAGGTGAAACAAACGAGTTAGCTTCAAATCCATGCGAAACACTTGATTTAGCTTCAAATTCGTACGAAAAACATGGTGTAGCTTCAAATTCATGCGATACAAATGATGTAGCTTCAAATACTTGTGATATAAATGATTTAGATTCTACTGCATGCGAAACAAACGAGTTAACTTCAAATCCATGCGAAACACATTATTTAGCTTCAAATTCATGCGAAAAACATGGTTTAGCTTCAGATTCATGCGATACAAATGATGTAGCTTCAAATACTTGTGAGATACATGATTTAGATTCATCTGCATGCGAAACAAACGAGTTAGCTTCAAATCCATTCGAATCACATAATTTAGCTTCAAATTCATGCGAAGCACATAATTTAGCTTCAAATTCATGCGATACAAATGATGTAGCTTCAAATACTTGCGATATAAGTGATATAGCTTCAAATACTGGCGAATCAAACGAGTTAGCTTCAAATCCATGCGAAACAAATGATGTAGCTTCAAATCAATGCGATGTACAAGGTTTAGCTTCAAATCCATGGGAAACAAATGATGTAGCTTCAAATGCATGCGAACCAAACGAGTTAGCTTCAAATCCATGCCAGTCACATAATTTAGCTTCAAATCCATGCGAATGACATAACTTAGCTTCAAATTCATGCGAAACACATGGATTAGCTTCAAATTCATGCGATACAATTGATGTAGTTTCAAATACTTGTGATATACATGATTTAGAACCAACTGCATGCGAAACAAACGAGTTAGCGTCAAATCCATGCTAAACACATGATTAAGCTTCAAATTCGTGCGAAGCACGTGATTTAGCTTCAAATTCATGCGAAACACATGGATTAGCTTCAAATTCATGCGATACAATTGATGTAGTTTCAAATACTTGTGATATACATGATTTAGAACCAACTGCATGCGAAACAAACGAGTTAGCGTCAAATCCATGCTAAACACATGATTAAGCTTCAAATTCGTGCGAAGCACGTGATTTAGCTTCAAATTCATGCGAAACTAATGATGTAGCTTCAAATAATTGCGGTATAGATGATTTACCTTCAAATGCATGCGAAACAAACGAGTTAGCTTCAAATCCATGCGAAACACATGATTTAGCTTCCAATTCATGCGAAGAACATGGTTTAGCTTCAGATTCATGCGAAAAAAATGGTTTAGCTTCAAATACTTGTGATATAAATGATTTAGAATCTACTACATGCGAAACAAACGAGTTAGCTTCAAATCCATGCGAAAAAAATGATGTAGCTTCAAATACTTGTGATATACATGATTTATATTCAACTGCATGCGAAACAAACGAGTTAGGTTCAAATCCATGCGAATCACATAATTTTGCTTTAAATTCATGCGAAAAAAATGGTTTAGCTTCAAATACTTGTGATATACATGATTTAGAATCAACTGCATGCGAAACAACCGAGTTAGCTTTAAATCCATGCGAAACATATGATTTCGCTTCAAATTCGTGCGAGAAACATGATTAAGGTTCAAATTCATGGGAAACACATGGTTCAGCTTCAAATTCGTGCGAAGCACGTGATTTAGCTTCAAATTTATGCGAAACTAATGATGTAGCTTCAAATAATTGCGGTGTAGATGATTTAGCTTCAACTGCAGGCGAAACAAACGAGTTAGCTTCAAATCCATGCGAAACACATGATTTAGCTTCAAATTCATGCGAAAAACATGGTTTAGCTTCAGATTCATGCGATACATATGATGTAGCTTCAAATACTTGTGAGATAGATGATTTAGATTCATCTGCATGCGAAACAAACGAGTTAGCTTCAAATCCATTCGAATCACATAATTTAGCTTCAAATTCATGCGATACAAATGATGTAGCTTCAAATACTTGTGATAAACATGATTTAGATTCAACTGCATGCGAAACAAACGAGTTAGCTTCAAATCCATGCGAAACACATGATTTAGCTTCAAATTCATGCGAAAAACATGGTTTAGCTTCAGATTCATGCGATACATATGATGTAGCTTCAAATACTTGTGAGATAGATGATTTAGATTCATCTGCATGCGAAACAAACGAGTTAGCTTCAAATCCATTCGAATCACATAATTTAGCTTCAAATTCATGCGAAGCATATAATTTAGCTTCAAATTCATGCGATACAAATGATGTAGCTTCAAATACTTGTGATATACATGATTTAGAATCAACTACATGCGAAACAAACGAGTTAGCTTCAAATTCATGGCAAACACATGGTTTAGCTTCAAATTCGTGCGAAGCACATGATTTAGCTTCAAATTCATGCGAAACTAATGATGTAGCTTCAAATAATTTCGGTATAGATGATTTAGCTTCAAATGCAGGCGAAACAAACGAGTTAGCTTCAAATCCATGCGAATCACATAATTTTGCTTTAAATTCATGCGAAAAACATTTTTTAGCATCAGATTCATGCGAAAAAAATGGTTTAGCTTCAAATACTTGTGATATACATGATTTAGAATCAACTGCATGCGAAACAATCGAGTTAGCTTCAAATCCATGCGCAACACATGATTTAGCTTCAAATTCGTGCGAAGCACGTGATTTAGCTTCAAATTCATGCGAAACTAATGATGTAGCTTCAAATAATTGCAGTATAGATGATTTAGCTACAAATGCAGGTGAAACAAACGAGTTAGCTTCAAATCCATGCGAAACACTTGATTTAGCTTCAAATTCGTACGAAAAACATGGTGTAGCTTCAAATTCATGCGATACAAATGATGTAGCTTCAAATACTTGTGATATAAATGATTTAGATTCTACTGCATGCGAAACAAACGAGTTAACTTCAAATCCATGCGAAACACATTATTTAGCTTCAAATTCATGCGAAAAACATGGTTTAGCTTCAGATTCATGCGATACAAATGATGTAGCTTCAAATACTTGTGAGATACATGATTTAGATTCATCTGCATGCGAAACAAACGAGTTAGCTTCAAATCCATTCGAATCACATAATTTAGCTTCAAATTCATGCGAAGCACATAATTTAGCTTCAAATTCATGCGATACAAATGATGTAGCTTCAAATACTTGCGATATAAGTGATATAGCTTCAAATACTGGCGAATCAAACGAGTTAGCTTCAAATCCATGCGAAACAAATGATGTAGCTTCAAATCAATGCGATGTACAAGGTTTAGCTTCAAATCCATGGGAAACAAATGATGTAGCTTCAAATGCATGCGAACCAAACGAGTTAGCTTCAAATCCATGCCAGTCACATAATTTAGCTTCAAATCCATGCGAATGACATAACTTAGCTTCAAATTCATGCGAAACACATGGATTAGCTTCAAATTCATGCGATACAATTGATGTAGTTTCAAATACTTGTGATATACATGATTTAGAACCAACTGCATGCGAAACAAACGAGTTAGCGTCAAATCCATGCTAAACACATGATTAAGCTTCAAATTCGTGCGAAGCACGTGATTTAGCTTCAAATTCATGCGAAACTAATGATGTAGCTTCAAATAATTGCGGTATAGATGATTTAGCTTCAAATGCATGCGAAACAAACGAGTTAGCTTCAAATCCATGCGAAACACATGATTTAGCTTCCAATTCATGCGAAGAACATGGTTTAGCTTCAGATTCATGCGAAAAAAATGGTTTAGCTTCAAATACTTGTGATATAAATGATTTAGAATCTACTACATGCGAAACAAACGAGTTAGCTTCAAATCCATGCGAAAAAAATGATGTAGCTTCAAATACTTGTGATATACATGATTTATATTCAACTGCATGCGAAACAAACGAGTTAGGTTCAAATCCATGCGAATCACATAATTTTGCTTTAAATTCATGCGAAAAAAATGGTTTAGCTTCAAATACTTGTGATATACATGATTTAGAATCAACTGCATGCGAAACAACCGAGTTAGCTTTAAATCCATGCGAAACATATGATTTCGCTTCAAATTCGTGCGAGAAACATGATTAAGGTTCAAATTCATGGGAAACACATGGTTCAGCTTCAAATTCGTGCGAAGCACATGATTTAGCTTCAAATTCATGCGAAACTAATGATGTAGCTTCAAATAATTTCGGTATAGATGATTTAGCTTCAAATGCAGGCGAAACAAACGAGTTAGCTTCAAATCCATGCGAATCACATAATTTTGCTTTAAATTCATGCGAAAAACATTTTTTAGCATCAGATTCATGCGAAAAAAATGGTTTAGCTTCAAATACTTGTGATATACATGATTTAGAATCAACTGCATGCGAAACAATCGAGTTAGCTTCAAATCCATGCGCAACACATGATTTAGCTTCAAATTCGTGCGAAGCACGTGATTTAGCTTCAAATTCATGCGAAACTAATGATGTAGCTTCAAATAATTGCAGTATAGATGATTTAGCTACAAATGCAGGTGAAACAAACGAGTTAGCTTCAAATCCATGCGAAACACTTGATTTAGCTTCAAATTCGTACGAAAAACATGGTGTAGCTTCAAATTCATGCGATACAAATGATGTAGCTTCAAATACTTGTGATATAAATGATTTAGATTCTACTGCATGCGAAACAAACGAGTTAACTTCAAATCCATGCGAAACACATTATTTAGCTTCAAATTCATGCGAAAAACATGGTTTAGCTTCAGATTCATGCGATACAAATGATGTAGCTTCAAATACTTGTGAGATACATGATTTAGATTCATCTGCATGCGAAACAAACGAGTTAGCTTCAAATCCATTCGAATCACATAATTTAGCTTCAAATTCATGCGAAGCACATAATTTAGCTTCAAATTCATGCGATACAAATGATGTAGCTTCAAATACTTGCGATATAAGTGATATAGCTTCAAATACTGGCGAATCAAACGAGTTAGCTTCAAATCCATGCGAAACAAATGATGTAGCTTCAAATCAATGCGATGTACAAGGTTTAGCTTCAAATCCATGGGAAACAAATGATGTAGCTTCAAATGCATGCGAACCAAACGAGTTAGCTTCAAATCCATGCCAGTCACATAATTTAGCTTCAAATCCATGCGAATGACATAACTTAGCTTCAAATTCATGCGAAACACATGGATTAGCTTCAAATTCATGCGATACAATTGATGTAGTTTCAAATACTTGTGATATACATGATTTAGAACCAACTGCATGCGAAACAAACGAGTTAGCGTCAAATCCATGCTAAACACATGATTAAGCTTCAAATTCGTGCGAAGCACGTGATTTAGCTTCAAATTCATGCGAAACACATGGATTAGCTTCAAATTCATGCGATACAATTGATGTAGTTTCAAATACTTGTGATATACATGATTTAGAACCAACTGCATGCGAAACAAACGAGTTAGCGTCAAATCCATGCTAAACACATGATTAAGCTTCAAATTCGTGCGAAGCACGTGATTTAGCTTCAAATTCATGCGAAACTAATGATGTAGCTTCAAATAATTGCGGTATAGATGATTTACCTTCAAATGCATGCGAAACAAACGAGTTAGCTTCAAATCCATGCGAAACACATGATTTAGCTTCCAATTCATGCGAAGAACATGGTTTAGCTTCAGATTCATGCGAAAAAAATGGTTTAGCTTCAAATACTTGTGATATAAATGATTTAGAATCTACTACATGCGAAACAAACGAGTTAGCTTCAAATCCATGCGAAAAAAATGATGTAGCTTCAAATACTTGTGATATACATGATTTATATTCAACTGCATGCGAAACAAACGAGTTAGGTTCAAATCCATGCGAATCACATAATTTTGCTTTAAATTCATGCGAAAAAAATGGTTTAGCTTCAAATACTTGTGATATACATGATTTAGAATCAACTGCATGCGAAACAACCGAGTTAGCTTTAAATCCATGCGAAACATATGATTTCGCTTCAAATTCGTGCGAGAAACATGATTAAGGTTCAAATTCATGGGAAACACATGGTTCAGCTTCAAATTCGTGCGAAGCACGTGATTTAGCTTCAAATTTATGCGAAACTAATGATGTAGCTTCAAATAATTGCGGTGTAGATGATTTAGCTTCAACTGCAGGCGAAACAAACGAGTTAGCTTCAAATCCATGCGAAACACATGATTTAGCTTCAAATTCATGCGAAAAACATGGTTTAGCTTCAGATTCATGCGATACATATGATGTAGCTTCAAATACTTGTGAGATAGATGATTTAGATTCATCTGCATGCGAAACAAACGAGTTAGCTTCAAATCCATTCGAATCACATAATTTAGCTTCAAATTCATGCGATACAAATGATGTAGCTTCAAATACTTGTGATAAACATGATTTAGATTCAACTGCATGCGAAACAAACGAGTTAGCTTCAAATCCATGCGAAACACTTGATTTAGCTTCAAATTCGTACGAAAAACATGGTGTAGCTTCAAATTCATGCGATACAAATGATGTAGCTTCAAATACTTGTGATATAAATGATTTAGATTCTACTGCATGCGAAACAAACGAGTTAACTTCAAATCCATGCGAAACACATTATTTAGCTTCAAATTCATGCGAAAAACATGGTTTAGCTTCAGATTCATGCGATACAAATGATGTAGCTTCAAATACTTGTGAGATACATGATTTAGATTCATCTGCATGCGAAACAAACGAGTTAGCTTCAAATCCATTCGAATCACATAATTTAGCTTCAAATTCATGCGAAGCACATAATTTAGCTTCAAATTCATGCGATACAAATGATGTAGCTTCAAATACTTGCGATATAAGTGATATAGCTTCAAATACTGGCGAATCAAACGAGTTAGCTTCAAATCCATGCGAAACAAATGATGTAGCTTCAAATCAATGCGATGTACAAGGTTTAGCTTCAAATCCATGGGAAACAAATGATGTAGCTTCAAATGCATGCGAACCAAACGAGTTAGCTTCAAATCCATGCCAGTCACATAATTTAGCTTCAAATCCATGCGAATGACATAACTTAGCTTCAAATTCATGCGAAACACATGGATTAGCTTCAAATTCATGCGATACAATTGATGTAGTTTCAAATACTTGTGATATACATGATTTAGAACCAACTGCATGCGAAACAAACGAGTTAGCGTCAAATCCATGCTAAACACATGATTAAGCTTCAAATTCGTGCGAAGCACGTGATTTAGCTTCAAATTCATGCGAAACTAATGATGTAGCTTCAAATAATTGCGGTATAGATGATTTACCTTCAAATGCATGCGAAACAAACGAGTTAGCTTCAAATCCATGCGAAACACATGATTTAGCTTCCAATTCATGCGAAGAACATGGTTTAGCTTCAGATTCATGCGAAAAAAATGGTTTAGCTTCAAATACTTGTGATATAAATGATTTAGAATCTTCTACATGCGAAACAAACGAGTTAGCTTCAAATCCATGCGAAAAAAATGATGTAGCTTCAAATACTTGTGATATACATGATTTATATTCAACTGCATGCGAAACAAACGAGTTAGGTTCAAATCCATGCGAATCACATAATTTTGCTTTAAATTCATGCGAAAAAAATGGTTTAGCTTCAAATACTTGTGATATACATGATTTAGAATCAACTGCATGCGAAACAACCGAGTTAGCTTTAAATCCATGCGAAACATATGATTTCGCTTCAAATTCGTGCGAGAAACATGATTAAGGTTCAAATTCATGGGAAACACATGGTTCAGCTTCAAATTCGTGCGAAGCACGTGATTTAGCTTCAAATTTATGCGAAACTAATGATGTAGCTTCAAATAATTGCGGTGTAGATGATTTAGCTTCAACTGCAGGCGAAACAAACGAGTTAGCTTCAAATCCATGCGAAACACATGATTTAGCTTCAAATTCATGCGAAAAACATGGTTTAGCTTCAGATTCATGCGATACATATGATGTAGCTTCAAATACTTGTGAGATAGATGATTTAGATTCATCTGCATGCGAAACAAACGAGTTAGCTTCAAATCCATTCGAATCACATAATTTAGCTTCAAATTCATGCGATACAAATGATGTAGCTTCAAATACTTGTGATAAACATGATTTAGATTCAACTGCATGCGAAACAAACGAGTTAGCTTCAAATCCATGCGAAACACATGATTTAGCTTCAAATTCATGCGAAAAACATGGTTTAGCTTCAGATTCATGCGATACATATGATGTAGCTTCAAATACTTGTGAGATAGATGATTTAGATTCATCTGCATGCGAAACAAACGAGTTAGCTTCAAATCCATTCGAATCACATAATTTAGCTTCAAATTCATGCGAAGCATATAATTTAGCTTCAAATTCATGCGATACAAATGATGTAGCTTCAAATACTTGTGATATACATGATTTAGAATCAACTACATGCGAAACAAACGAGTTAGCTTCAAATTCATGGCAAACACATGGTTTAGCTTCAAATTCGTGCGAAGCACATGATTTAGCTTCAAATTCATGCGAAACTAATGATGTAGCTTCAAATAATTTCGGTATAGATGATTTAGCTTCAAATGCAGGCGAAACAAACGAGTTAGCTTCAAATCCATGCGAATCACATAATTTTGCTTTAAATTCATGCGAAAAACATTTTTTAGCATCAGATTCATGCGAAAAAAATGGTTTAGCTTCAAATACTTGTGATATACATGATTTAGAATCAACTGCATGCGAAACAATCGAGTTAGCTTCAAATCCATGCGCAACACATGATTTAGCTTCAAATTCGTGCGAAGCACGTGATTTAGCTTCAAATTCATGCGAAACTAATGATGTAGCTTCAAATAATTGCAGTATAGATGATTTAGCTACAAATGCAGGTGAAACAAACGAGTTAGCTTCAAATCCATGCGAAACACTTGATTTAGCTTCAAATTCGTACGAAAAACATGGTGTAGCTTCAAATTCATGCGATACAAATGATGTAGCTTCAAATACTTGTGATATAAATGATTTAGATTCTACTGCATGCGAAACAAACGAGTTAACTTCAAATCCATGCGAAACACATTATTTAGCTTCAAATTCATGCGAAAAACATGGTTTAGCTTCAGATTCATGCGATACAAATGATGTAGCTTCAAATACTTGTGAGATACATGATTTAGATTCATCTGCATGCGAAACAAACGAGTTAGCTTCAAATCCATTCGAATCACATAATTTAGCTTCAAATTCATGCGAAGCACATAATTTAGCTTCAAATTCATGCGATACAAATGATGTAGCTTCAAATACTTGCGATATAAGTGATATAGCTTCAAATACTGGCGAATCAAACGAGTTAGCTTCAAATCCATGCGAAACAAATGATGTAGCTTCAAATCAATGCGATGTACAAGGTTTAGCTTCAAATCCATGGGAAACAAATGATGTAGCTTCAAATGCATGCGAACCAAACGAGTTAGCTTCAAATCCATGCCAGTCACATAATTTAGCTTCAAATCCATGCGAATGACATAACTTAGCTTCAAATTCATGCGAAACACATGGATTAGCTTCAAATTCATGCGATACAATTGATGTAGTTTCAAATACTTGTGATATACATGATTTAGAACCAACTGCATGCGAAACAAACGAGTTAGCGTCAAATCCATGCTAAACACATGATTAAGCTTCAAATTCGTGCGAAGCACGTGATTTAGCTTCAAATTCATGCGAAACTAATGATGTAGCTTCAAATAATTGCGGTATAGATGATTTAGCTTCAAATGCATGCGAAACAAACGAGTTAGCTTCAAATCCATGCGAAACACATGATTTAGCTTCCAATTCATGCGAAGAACATGGTTTAGCTTCAGATTCATGCGAAAAAAATGGTTTAGCTTCAAATACTTGTGATATAAATGATTTAGAATCTACTACATGCGAAACAAACGAGTTAGCTTCAAATCCATGCGAAAAAAATGATGTAGCTTCAAATACTTGTGATATACATGATTTATATTCAACTGCATGCGAAACAAACGAGTTAGGTTCAAATCCATGCGAATCACATAATTTTGCTTTAAATTCATGCGAAAAAAATGGTTTAGCTTCAAATACTTGTGATATACATGATTTAGAATCAACTGCATGCGAAACAACCGAGTTAGCTTTAAATCCATGCGAAACATATGATTTCGCTTCAAATTCGTGCGAGAAACATGATTAAGGTTCAAATTCATGGGAAACACATGGTTCAGCTTCAAATTCGTGCGAAGCACGTGATTTAGCTTCAAATTTATGCGAAACTAATGATGTAGCTTCAAATAATTGCGGTGTAGATGATTTAGCTTCAACTGCAGGCGAAACAAACGAGTTAGCTTCAAATCCATGCGAAACACATGATTTAGCTTCAAATTCATGCGAAAAACATGGTTTAGCTTCAGATTCATGCGATACATATGATGTAGCTTCAAATACTTGTGAGATAGATGATTTAGATTCATCTGCATGCGAAACAAACGAGTTAGCTTCAAATCCATTCGAATCACATAATTTAGCTTCAAATTCATGCGAAGCATATAATTTAGCTTCAAATTCATGCGATACAAATGATGTAGCTTCAAATACTTGTGATAAACATGATTTAGATTCAACTGCATGCGAAACAAACGAGTTAGCTTCAAATCCATGCGAAGCACATAATTTTGCTTTAAACTCATGCGCAAAACATGGTTTAGCTTCAGATTCATGCGAAAAAAATGGTTTTGCTTCAAATACTTGTGATATACATGATTTAGAATCTACTACATGCGAAACAAACGAGTTAGCTTCAAATCCATTCGAATCACATAATTTAGCTTCAAATTCATGCGAAGCATATAATTTAGCTTCAAATTCATGCGATACAAATGATGTAGCTTCAAATACATGTGATATACATGATTTAGATTCAATTGCATGCGAAACAAACGAGTTAGCTTCAAATCCATGCGAAACATATGATTTCTCTTCAAATTCGTGCGAGAAACATGATTTAGGTTTAAATTCATGGCAAACACATCGTTTAGCTTCAAATTCGTGCGAAGCACATGATTTAGCTTCAAATTCATGCGAAACTAATGATGTAGCTTCAAATAATTTCGGTATAGATGATTTAGCTTCAAATGCAGGCGAAACAAACGAGTTAGCTTCAAATCCATGCGGAACACATGATGTAGCTTCAAATCAATGCGATGTACAACGTTTAGCTTCAAATCCATGGGAAACAAATGATGTAGCTTCAAATGCATGCGAACCAAACGAGTTAGCTTCAAATCCATGCGAATCACATAATTTAGCATCAAATTCATGCGAAGCATTTGATTTAGCTACAAATTCATGCGATACAAATGATGTAGCTTCAAATACTTGTGATATACATGATTTCGAATCAACTGCATGCGAAAACAAACGAGTTAGCTTCAAATCCATGCGAAACATATGATTTCGCTTCAAATTCGTGCGAGAAACATTATTAAGGTTCAAATTCATGGCAAACACATGGTTTAGCTTCAAATCCATGCGTATCACATAATTTAGCTTCAAATCCATGCGAATCACATAACATAGCTTCAAATTCATGCGAAACACACGGTTTAGCTTCAAATAATTGTGGTATGCATGACTTAGATTCAACTGCATGCGAAACAAATGATTTCGCTTCAAATAGATGCGATGTAGAAGGCTTAGCTTCAAATCCATGCGAATCTAATGATTTAGCTTCAAATACTTGCGATAAAAATGATATAGCTTTAAATGCAGGTGAAACAAACGAAATAGCTTTAATTCCATGCGAAACTCATGATTTAGCTTCAAATTCGTGCAAAAAACATGCTTTAGCTTCAGATTCATGCGAAACAAATGGGTTAGCTTCAAATACTTGTGAGATACATGATTTAGATTCAACTGCATGCGAAACAAACGAGATAGCTTCAAATCCATGCGAATCAAATGATTTAGCTTCAAATACTTGTGATATACATGATTTAGAATCAACTGCATGCGAAACAAACGACTTAGCAACAAATCCAAGCGAAACACATGATGTAGCTTCAAATCAATGCGATGTACATGGTTTAGCTTCAAATCCATGGGAAACAAATGATGTAGCTTCAAATGCATGCGAACCAAACAAGTTAGCTTCAAATCCATGCCAGTCACATAATTTAGCTTCAAATCCATGCGAATGACATAATTTAGCTTCAAATCCATGCGAATGACATAACTTAGCTTCAAATTCATGCGAAACACATGGTTTAGCTTCAAATACTTGCGATATATGTGATATAGCTTTAAATGCAGGCGAAACAAACGAGTTAGCTTCAAATCCATGCGAAACGCATGATTTAGCTTCAAATTCATGCGAAAAACTTGGTTTCGCTTCAGATTCATGCGAAAAAAATGGTTTAGATTCAAATACTTGTGATATACATGATTTAGAATCTACTACATGCGAAACAAACGAGTTAGCTTCAAATCCATGCGAAACACTTGATTTAGCTTCAAATTCGTGCGAGAAACATGATTTAGGATCAAATTCATGGCAAACACATGGTTTAGCTTCAAATTCATGCGAAACAAATGATGTAGCTTCAAATACTTGTGATATACATGAGTTAGATTCAACTGCATGCGAAACAAACGAGTTAGCTTCAAATCCATGCGAATCATATAATCTTGCTTTAAATTCATGCGAAAAACATGGTTTAGCTTCAGATTCATGCGAAAAAAATGGTTTAGCTTCAAATACTTGTGATATACATGATTTAGAATCAACTGCTTGCGAAAGAAACGAGTTAGCTTCAAATTCATGCGAAACACATGGTTTAGCGTTAAATTCGTGCGAAGCACGTGATTTAGCTTCAAATTCATGCGAAACTAATGATGTAGCTTCAAATAATTGCGGCATAGATGATTTAGCTTCAAATGCATGCGAAACAAACGAGTTAGCTTCAAATCCATGCGAATCATATAATTTAGCTTCAAATTGATGCGAAACACATAACTTAGCTTCAAATTCATGCGAAACACACGGTTTAGCTTCAAATATTTGTGGTATTCATGAATTAGATTCATCTGCATGCGAAACCAACGAGTTAGCTTCAAATCCATGCGAAAAACATGATTAAGCTTCAAAGTCATGCGAAACACATGGTTTAGCTTTAATATTCATGCGAAACAAATGGTTCAGATTCCAATACTTGTGATATACATGATTTAGCTTCAGCTGCATGTGAAACAAGCGTGTTAGCTTCAAATTCAAGCGAAACACATGATTCAGCTTCAAATCGATGCGAAGTAGTAGGCTTAGCTTCAAATCCATGCGAAACAAATGGTTTAGCTCCAAATACTTGTGAAATACATGACTTAGCTTCAACTGCATGTGAAACAAACGAGTTTGCTTCAAATCCATGCGAAACAAATGGTTTAGCTACAAATACATGTGGTAAACATGATTTAGCTTCAACTGCATGCGAAACAAACGAGTTAGCTTCAAATCCAAGGGAAAGACATGATTTCACTTCAAATCAATGCGAAGTAGAAGGCATAGCTTCAAATCAATGCAAAACAAATGGCTTAGCTTCAAATGCTTGTGATAAACATGATTTATCTTCAAATGCATGCGCAACAAACGAGTTAGCTTCAAATCCAAGGGAAACACATAATTTAGCTTCAATTCAATGCGAAGTAGAAGGCTTAGCTTCGAATCCATGCGAAAGAAATGGTTTAGCTCCAAATACTGGTGATATACGTGATTATGTTCAAATGAAGGCGAAACAAACGCGTTAGCTTCAAATCCATGCGAAACACATGATTTAGCTTTTAATTCATTCGAAACATATTGTTTAGCTTCGAATCTATGCGAAACAAATAGTTTAGCTTCAAAAACTTGTTTTGTACATGAGTTAGCTTCAACTGCATGCGAAACATACTAGTTAGCTTCAAATCCAAGCGAAACAAATGATTTATATTTAAATCAATGCGAAGTAGAGGGCGTATCTTCGAATCAATGCGAAACAAATGGTTTAGCTTCAGATCCTTGTGATATACATGATTTAGCTTCGAATGCAGGCTAAACAAACGAGTTAGCTTCAAATCCATTCGAAACACATGATTCAGCTACAAATTCATTCGAAGCACTTTGTTTAGCTTAATTTTCATGCGAAATAAATGGTTCAGCTTCAAAAACTTGTGATATACATGATTTAGCTTCAACTGCATGTGAAACAGACGTGTTAGCTTCAAATTCAAACGAAAAACATGATTCAGCTTCAAATACTTGTGATATGTATGATTTAGATTCAAATACAGGCGATACAAACGAGTTAGCTTCAAATCCATGCGAAACAAATGATTTCGATTCAAATCAATGCGAAGTAGAAGACGTCGCTTCAAATCCATGCGAAACAAATGGTTCAGCTTCTAATACTTGTGATATACATGATTCAGAATCAACTGTATGCGAAACAAACGAGTTAGCTTCAAACCCAAGTGAACACATGATTCAGCTTCAAATCAATGCTAAGTTGAAGGCTTAGATTAAAATCCATGCCAAACGAATGATTTAGTTTCAAAGACATGCGAAAATAAATGATATAGCTTCAAATGCAGGCGAAACAAACAAGTTGGCTTGAAATCCATGCGAAACACACGATTTAGCATCAAATCAATGCGAAGTAGAAGGCTCAGTTTCAAATCCATGCGACAAAAATGGTTTACCATCAAATTCTTGCGCTTTAAATGAATAGCTTCAAATGTAGGCGAAACAAACGAGTTACCATCAAATACATGCGAAACACATGATTTAGCTTCAAATAATTGCGGTATAGATGATTTAGCTACAAATGCAGGCGAAACAAACGAGTTAGCTTCAAATCCATGCGAATCACATAATTTTGCTTTAAATTCATGCGGAAAACATGGTTTAGCTTCAGATTCATGCGAATAAAATGATTTAGCTTCAAATACTTGCGATAAAAATGATATAGATTTAAATGCAGGTGAAACAAACGAGTTAGCTTTAATTCCATGCGAAACTCATGATTTAGCTTCAAATTCGTGCAAAAAACATGCTTTAGCTTCAGATTCAAGCGAAACAAATGGGTTAGCTTCAAATACTTGTGATATACATGATTTAGATTCTACTACATGCGAAACAAACGAGTTAGCTTCAAATCCAAGCGAATCACATAATTTAGCATCAAATTCATGCGAAGCATTTGATTTAGCTACAAATTCATGCGATACAAATGATGTAGCTTCAAATACTTGTGATATACATGATTTCGAATCAACTGCATGCGAAACAAACGAGTTAGCTTCAAATCCATGCGAAACATATGATTTCGCTTCAAATTCGTGCGAGAAACATCATTAAGGTTCAAATTCATGGTAAAACACATGGTTTAGCTTCAAATCCATGCGAATAAAATGATTTAGCTTCAAATACTTGCGATAAAAATGATATAGCTGTAAATGCAGGTGAAACAAACGAGTTAGCTTCAAATCCATGCGAATCACATAATTTAGCATCAAATTCATGCGAAGCATTTCAATTAGCTTTAAATTCATGCGATACAAATGATGTAGCTTCAAATTCTTGTGACATACATGATTTACATTCAACTGCATGCGAAACAAACGAGTCAGCTTTAAATCCATGCGAAAGATATGATTTCGCTTCAAATTCGTCCGAGAAACATGATTAAGGTTCAAATTCATGGCAAACACATGGTTTAGCTTCAAATTCGTGCGAAGCACGTGATTTAGCTTCAAATTTATGCGAAACTAATGATGTAGCTTCAAATAATTGCGTTATAGATGGTTTAGCTTCAAATGCATGCGAAACAAACGAGTTAACTTCAAATCCATGCGAATCACATGATTTAGATTCAAATTCATGCGAAACACATGGTTTAGCTTCAAATTCATGCGAAACAAATGGATTAGCTTCAAATACTTGCGATATAAGTGATATAGCTTCAAATGCAGGCGAAACAAACGAGTTAGCGTCAAATCCATGCGAAACACATGATTAAGCTTCAAATGCATGCGAGACACATGATATAGGTTCAAATTCATGTCAAGCACATGGATTAGCTTCAAATCCACGCGAAACAAATGATTTAGATCCAAATACTTGCGATATAAGTGATATAGTTTCAAATGCTGCCGAAATAATCGAGTTAGCTTCAAATCCATGCGAAACATGTGATGTAGCTTCAAATCAACGCGATGTAGAAGGTGTAGCTTCAAATCCATGTGTAGCAAGTGATTTAAATTCAAATACTTGGGATCTAAGTGGTCTAGCATCAAATGCTTGCGAAATAATCGAGTAAGCTTGAAATCCATGCGAAACACATGATGCAGCTTCAAATCAATGCGACGTAGAAGGTTTCGCTTCTAATCCCTGCGAAACAAATGATTTAGCTTCGAATACTTGCGATATAAGTGATATAGTTTCAAATGCTGGCGAAATAATCGAGTTAGCTTCAGATCCATGCGAAACATATGATGTAGCTTCAAATCAATGCGATGTCAAAGGTTTGGCTTCAGATCCATGCGAAACAAATGATTAAGCTTCAAATACTTGCGATATAAGTGATATAGCTTCAAATGCAGGCGAAACGGACGAGTTAGCTTCAAATCATTGCGAAACACATGATATAGCTTCAAATCAATGCGATGTAGAAGGTTTAGCTTCAAATCCATGCGAAACAAATGATTTAGCTTCAAATACTTGTGATATACATGATTTAGATTCAACTGCATGCGAGACTAACGAGATAGCTTCAAATCCATGCGAAACACATGATGTAGCTTCAAATCAATGCGATGTAGAAGGTTTAGCTTCAAATCCATGCGAAACAAATGATTAAGCTTCAAATACTTGCGATATATGTGATATAGCTTCAAATGCAGGCGAAACGAACGAGTTAGCTTCAACTCCATGCGAAACACATGATGTAGCTTCAAATCAATGCGATGTAGATGGTTTAGAATCAAATCCATGCGAAACAAATGATTTAGCTTCAAATACTTGCGATATAAGTGATATAGCTTCAAATGCTGGCGAAATAAACGAGTTAGCTTCAAATCCATGCGAAACACATGATGTAGCTTCAAATCAACGCGATGTAGAAGGAGTAGCTTCAAATCCATGTGTAGCAAGTGATTTAAGTTCAAATACTTGCGATATAAGTGATATAGCTTCAAATGCTGGCGAAATAAACGAGTTAGCTCCAAATCCATGCGAAACACTTGATGTAGCTTCAAATCAATGCGATGTAGAAGGTTTAGCTTCAAATCCATGGGAAACAAATGATTAAGCTTCAAATACTTGCGATAAAAGTGATATAGCTTCAACTGCAGGCGACACGAACGAGTTAGCTTCAAATCCTTGCGAAACGAATGATTTAGCTTCAAATACTTGCGATATAAGTGATAAAGCTTCAAATGCAGGCGTAACAAACGCGTTAGATTCAAATCCATGAGAAACACATGATGTAGCTTCAAATCAATGCGATGTTGAAGGTTTAGGTTCAAATCCCTGCGAAACAAATGATTTAGCTTCAAATACTTGCGATATAAGTGATATAGCTTCAAATGCTGGCGAAATAACCGAGTTATCTTCAAATGCATGCGAAACAAATGATGTAGGTTCAAATCAAAGCGATGTAGAAGGTTTAGCTTCAAATCCATGCGAATCAAATGATTTAGCTTCAAATACTTGCGATATAAGTGATATAGCTTCATATGCTGACGAAATAAACGAGTTAGCTCCAAATCCATGCGAAACACATGATGTAGGTTCAAATCAAAGCGATGTAGAAGGATTAGTTTCAAATCCATGTTAAACAAATGATCTTGATTCAAATACTTGTGATTTAAGTGATATAGCTTCAAATGCAGGCGAAACAAACGCTTTAGCTTCAAATCCATGCGAATCACATCATTTAGCTTCAAATTCATGCGAAACACATGGTTTAGGTTTAAATTCATGCGAAACAAATGATTTAGTTTCAAATACTTGCGATATAAGTGATATAGCTTCAAATGCTGGCGAAATAAACGAGTTAGCTCCAAATCCATGCGAAACACTTGATATAGCTTCAAATCAATGCGATGTAGATTGTTTTGAATCAAATCCATGCGAAACAAATGATTTAGCTTCATATACTTGCGATATAAGTGATATAGCTTCAATTGCTGGCGAAATAATCGAGTTAGCTGCAAATCCATGCGACACACATGATGTAGCTTCAAATCAATGCGATGTAGAAGGTTTAGCTTCAAATTCATGCGAAACAAATGATTTAGCTTCAAATTCTTGCGATATATAGGTGATATAGCTTCAAATGCAGGCGAAATAAACGATTTAGCTTCAAATCCATGCGGAACACATGATGTAGCTTCAAATCAATGCGATGTAGTAGGTTTAGCTTCAAATCCATGCGAATCAAATGATTTAGCTTCAAATACTTGCGATATAAGTGATATTGCCTCAAATGCAGGCGAAACGTACGAGTTAGCTTCAAATCCATGCGAAACACATGATGTAGCTTCAAATCAATGCGATGTCGAAGGTTTAGCTTCAAATCCCTGCGAAACAAATGATTTAGTTTCAAATACTTGCGATATGAGTGATATAGTTTCAAATGCTGACGAAATAATCGAGTTAGCTTCAAATCCATGCGAAACACTTGATTTAGCTTCAAATTCGTGCGAGAAACATGATTTAGGATCAAATTCATGGCAAACACATGGTTTAGCTTCAAATTCATGCGAAACAAATGATGTAGCTTCAAATACTTGTGATATACATGAGTTAGATTCAACTGCATGCGAAACAAACGAGTTAGCTTCAAATCCATGCGAATCATATAATCTTGCTTTAAATTCATGCGAAAAACATGGTTTAGCTTCAGATTCATGCGAAAAAAATGGTTTAGCTTCAAATACTTGTGATATACATGATTTAGAATCAACTGCTTGCGAAAGAAACGAGTTAGCTTCAAATTCATGCGAAACACATGGTTTAGCGTTAAATTCATGCGAAACACATAACTTAGCTTCAAATTCATGCGAAACACACGGTTTAGCTTCAAATATTTGTGGTATTCATGAATTAGATTCAACTGCATGCGAAACAAACGAGTTAGCTTCAAATCCATGCCCAACACATGATTTAGTTTCAAATTCGTGCGAAGTACGTGATTTAGCTTCAAATTCATGCGAAACTAATGATGTAGCTTCAAATAATTGCAGTATAGATGATTTAGCTACAAATGCAGGCGAAACAAACGAGTTAGCTTCAAATCCATGCGAATCACATAATTTTGCTTTAAATTCATGCGGAAAACATGGTTTAGCTTCAGATTCATGCGAATAAAATGATTTAGCTTCAAATACTTGCGATAAAAATGATATAGCTTTAAATGCAGGTGAAACAAACGAGTTAGCTTTAATTCCATGCGAAACTCATGATTTAGCTTCAAATTCGAGCAAAAAACATGCTTTAGCTTCAGATTCAAGCGAAAGAAATGGGTTAGCTTCAAATACTTGTGATATACATGATTTAGATTCTAGTACATGCGAAACAAACGAGTTAGCTTCAAATCCAAGCGAATCACATAATTTAGCATCAAATTCATGCGAAGCATTTGATTTAGCTACAAATTCATGCGATACAAATGATGTAGCTTCAAATACTTGTGATATACATGATTTCGAATCAACTGCATGCGAAACAAACGAGTTAGCTTCAAATCCATGCGAAACATATGATTTCGCTTCAAATTCGTGCGAGAAACATCATTAAGGTTCAAATTCATGGTAAAACACATGGTTTAGCTTCAAATCCATGCGAATAAAATGATTTAGCTTCAAATACTTGCGATAAAAATGATATAGCTGTAAATGCAGGTGAAACAAACGAGTTAGCTTCAAATCCATGCGAATCACATGATTTAGATTCAAATTCATGCGAAACACACGGTTTAGCTTCAAATTCATGCGAAACAAATGGATTAGCTTCAAATACTTGCGATATAAGTGATATAGCTTCAAATCCACGCGAAACAAATGATTTAGATCCAAATACTTGCGATATAAGTGATATAGTTTCAAATGCTGCCGAAATAATCGAGTTAGCTTCAAATCCATGCGAAACATATGATGTAGCTTCAAATCAACGCGATGTAGAAAGTTTGGCTTCAGATCCATGCGAAACAAATGATTTAGCTTCAAATACTTGCGATATAAGTGATATAGCTTCAAATGCAGGCGAAACGGACGAGTTAGCTTCAAATCAATGCGAAACACATGATATAGCTTCAAATCAATGCGATGTAGAAGGTTTAGCATCAAATCCATGCGAAACAAATGATTTAGCTTCAAATACTTGCGATATAATTGATATAGCTTCAAATGCTGGCGAAATAACCGTGTTAGCTTCAAATGCATGCGAAACAAATGATGTAGGGTCAAATCAAAGCGATGTAGAAGGATTAGTTTCAAATCCATGTTAAACAAATGATTTTGATTCAAATACTTGTGATTTAAGTGATATAGCTTCAAATGCAGGCGAAACAAACGCTTTAGCTTCAAAACCATGCGAATCCCATAATTTAGCTTCAAATTCATGCGAACACATGGTTTACCTTCGAATTCATGCGAAACAAATGATTTAGTTTCAAATAATTGCGATATAAGTGATATAGCTTCAAATGCTGGCGAAATAAACGAGTTAGCTCCAAATCCATGCGAAACACTTGATGTAGCTTCAAATCAATGCGATGTAGATGGTTTTGAATCAAATCCATGCGAAACAAATGATTTAGCTTCATATACTTGCGATATAAGTGATATAGCTTCAATTGCTGGCGAAATAATCGAGTTAGCTGCAAACCCATGCGAAACACATGATGTAGCTTCAAATCAATGCGATATAGAAGGTTTAGCTTCAAATCCATGGGAAACAAATGATCAAGCTTCAAATACTTGCGATAAAAGTGATATAGCTTCAACTGCAGGCGACACGAACGAGTTAGCTTCAAATCAATGCGAAACACATGATATACCTTCATATCAATGCGATGAAGATTGTTTAGCTTCAAATCCTTGCGAAACGAATGATTTAGCTACAAATACTTGCGATATAAGTGATAAAGCTTCAAATGCAGGCGTAACAAACGCGTTAGATTCAAATCCATGAGAAACACATGATGTAGCTTCAAATCAATGCGATGTTGAAGGTTTAGGTTCAAATCCCTGCGAAACAAATGATTTAGCTTCAAATACTTGCGATATAAGTGATATAGCTTCAAATGCTGGCGAAATAACCGAGTTATCTTCAAATGCATGCGAAACAAATGATGTAGGTTCAAATCAAAGCGATGTAGAAGGTTTAGCTTCAAATCCATGCGAATCAAATGATTTAGCTTCAAATACTTGCGATATAAGTGATATAGCTTCATATGCTGACGAAATAAACGAGTTAGCTCCAAATCCATGCGAAACACATGATGTAGGTTCAAATCAAAGCGATGTAGAAGTATTAGTTTCAAATCCATGTTAAACAAATGATTTTGATTCAAATACTTGTGATTTAAGTGATATTGCTTCAAATGCAGGCGAAACAAACGCTTTAGCTTCAAATCGATGCGAATCACATAATTTAGCTTCAAATGCATGCGAAACTCATGGTTTAGCTTTAAATTCATGCGAAACAAATGATTTAGTTTCAAATAATTGCGATATAAGTGATATAGCTTCAAATGCTGGCGAAATAAACGAGTTAGCTCCAAATCCATGCGAAACACTTGATGTAGCTTCAAATCAATGCGATGTAGATGATTTGAATCAAATCCATGCGAAACAAATGATTTAGCTTCATATACTTGCGATATAAGTGATATAGCTTCAATTGCTGGCGAAATAATCGAGTTAGCTGCAAATCCATGCGAAACACATGATGTAGCTTCAAATCAATGCGATGTAGAAGGTTTAGCTTCAAATTCATCCGAAACAAATGATTTAGCTTCAAATTCTTGCGATATATATGTGATATAGCTTCAAATGCAGGCGAAATAAACGATTTAGCTTCAAATCCATGCCGAACACATGATGTAGCTTTAAATCAATGCGATGTAGTAGGTTTAGCTTCAAATCCATGCGAATCAAATGATTTAGCTTCAAATACTTGCGATATAAGTGATATTGCTTCAAATGCAGGCGAAACGTACGAGTTAGCTTCAAATCCATGCGAAACACATGATGTAGCTTCAAATCAATGCGATGTCGAAGGTTTAGCTTCAAATCCCTGCGAAACAAATGATTTAGTTTCAAATACTTGCGATATGAGTGATATAGTTTCAACTGCAGGCGACACGAACGAGTTAGCTTCAAATCAATGCGAAACACATGATATACCTTCATATCAATGCGAGGTAGAAGGTTTGGCTTCAGATCAATGCGAAACAAATGATTCAGCATCAAATACTTGCGATATAAGTGATATAGCTTCATATGCTGGCGAAATAAACGAGTTAGCTCTAAATCCATGCGAAACACATGATGTAGGTTCAAATCAAAGCGATGTAGAAGGATTAGTTTCAAATCCATGTTAAACAAATGATTTTGATTCAAATACTTGTGATTTAAGTGATATAGCTTCAAATGCAGGCGAAACAAACGCTTTAGCTTCAAATCCATGCGAATCACATAATTTAGCTTCAATTGCATGCGAAACTCATGGTTTAGCTTTAAATTCATGCGAAACAAATGATTTAGTTTCAAATAATTGCGATATAAGTGATATAGCTTCAAATGCTGGCGAAATAAACGAGTTAGCTCCAAATCCATGCGAAACACATGATAAACCTTCATATCAATGCGATGTAGATTGTTTAGCTTCAAATCCTTGCGAAACGAATGATTTAGCTTCAAATACTTGCGATATAAGTGATAAAGCTTCAAATGCAGGCGTAACAAACGCGTTAGCTTCAAATCCAAGCGAAACACATGATGTATCTTCAAATTAATGCGATGTAGAAAACTAATCCTCAAATCCAAGCGAAACAAATGATTTAGCTTCAAATACTTGCGATATAAGTGATATAGTTTCAAATGCTGGCGAAATAACCGAGTTAGCTTCAAATCCATGCGAAACATATGATGTAGCATCAAATCAATGCGAGGTAGAAGGTTTGGCTTCAGATCAATGCGAAACAAATGATTTAGCATCAAATACTTGCGATATAAGTGATATAGCTTCAAATGCTGGAGAAATAACCGAGTTAGCTTCAAATGCATGCGAAACACATGATGTAGGTTCAAATCAGAGCGATGTAGAAGGTTTAGCTTCAAATCCATGCGAATCAAATGATTTAGCTTCAAATACTTGCGATGTAAGTGATATTGCTTCAAATGCAGGCAAAACGAACGAGTTAGCTTCAAATCCATGCGAAACACATGATGTAGCTTCAAATCAATGCGATGTCGAAGGTTTAGCTTCAAATCCCTGCGAAACAAATGATTCAGCTTCAAATACCTGCGATATAAGTGATATAGTTTCAAATGCTGGCGAAATAATCGAGTTAGCTTCAAATCCATGCTAAACATATGATGTAGCATCAAATCAATGCGAGGTAGAAGGTTTGGCTTCAGATCAATGCGAAACAAATGGTTTAGCATCAAATACTTGCGATATAAGTGATATAGCTTCAAATGCTGGCGAAATAAACGAGTTAGCTCCAAATCCATGCGAAACACATGATATACCTTCATATCAATGCGATGTAGATTGTTTAGCTTCAAATCCTTGCGAAACGAATGATTTAGCTTCAAATACTTGCGATGTAAGTGATATTGCTTCAAATGCAGGCAAAACGAACGAGTTAGCTTCAAATCCATGCGAAACACATGATGTAGCTTCAAATCAATGCGATGTCGAAGGTTTAGCTTCAAATCCCTGCGAAACAAATGATTCAGCTTCAAATACCTGCGATATAAGTGATATAGTTTCAAATGCTGGCGAAATAACCGAGTTAGCTTCAAATCCATGCGAAACATATGATGTAGCATCAAATCAATGCGAGGTAGAAGGTTTGGCTTCAGATCAATGCGAAACAAATGATTTAGCATCATATACTTGCGATATAAGTGATATAGCTTCAAATGCTGGCGAAATATACGAGTTAGCTCCAAACCCATGCGAAACACATGATATAGCTTCAAATCAATGCGATGTAGAAGGTTTTGCTTCAAATCCATGCGAAACAAATGATTAAGCTTCAAATACTTGCGATATAAGTGATATAGCTTCAAATGCTGGCGAAATAACCGAGTTAGCTTCAAATCCATGCGAAACACATGATGTAGCATCAAATCAATGCGATGTAGAAGCTTTAGCTTCAAATTCATGCGAAACAAATGATTTAGCTTCAAATTCTTGCGATATATATGTGATATAGCTTCAAATGCAGGCGAAATAAACGATTTAGCTTCAAATCCATGCGGAACACATGATGTAGCTTCAAATCAATGCGATGTAGTAGGTTTAGCTTCAAATCCATGCGAATCAAATGATTTAGCTTCAAATACTTGCGATATAAGTGATATTGCTTCAAATGCAGGCGAAACGAACGAGTTAGATTCAAATCCATGCGAAACACATGATGTAGCTTCAAATCAATGCGAAGTCGAAGGTTTAGATTCAAATCCCTGCGGAACAAATGATTTAGTTTCAAATACTTGCGATATAAGTGATATAGTTTCAAATGCTGACGAAATAATCGAGTTAGCTTCAAATCCATGCGAAACATATGATGTAGCACCACATCAATGCGAGGTAGAAGGTTTGGCTTCAGATCAATGCGAAACAAATGATTCAGCATCAAATACTTGCGATATAAGTGATATAGCTTCATATGCTGGCGAAATAAACGAGTTAGCTCCAAATCCATGCGAAACACATGATGTATCTTCAAATCAATGCGATGTCGAATGTTTAGCTTCAAATCCATGCGAAACAAATGATTAAGCTTCAAATACTTGCGATATAAGTGATATAGCTTCAAACGCAGGCGAAACGAACGAGTTAGCTTCAAATCAATGCGAAACACATGATATACCTTCATATCAATGCGATGTAGATTGTTTAGCTTCAAATCCTTGCGATGTTGAAGGTTTAGCTTGAAATCACTGCGAAGCAAATGATTTAGCTTCAAATACCTGCGATATAAGTGATATAGTTTCAAATGCTGGCGAAATAATCGAGTTAGCTTCAAATCCATGCGAAACATATGAATACGCTTCAAATTCGTGCGAGAAACATGATTTAGGTTCAAATTCATGGCAAACACATGATTTAGCTTCAAATCCATGCGAAACACATGATTTAGCTTCAAATTCATGCCAAAAACATGGTTTAGCTTCAGATTCATGCGATACAAATGATGTAGCTTCAAATACTTGTGAGATACATGATTTAGATTCATCTGCATGCGAAACAAACGAGTTAGCATCAAATCCATTCGAATCACATAATTTAGCTTCAAATTCATGCGAAGCACATAATTTAGCTTCAAATTCATGCGATACAAATGATCTAGCTTCAAATACTTGTGATATACATGATTTAGATTCAACTGCATGCGAAACAAAGGAGTTAGCTTCAAATCCACGCGTATCACATAATTTAGCATCAAATTCATGCGAAGCTTTTGATTTTGCTTCAATTTCATGCGATACAAATGATGTAGCTTCAAATACTTGTGATATACATGATTTAGAATCAACTGCATGCGAAACAAACGAGTAAGCTTCAAATCCATGCGAAACATATGATTTCGCTTCAAATTCTTGCGAGAAACATGGTTTAGCTTCAGATTCATGCGAAAAAAATGGTTTAGCTTCAAATACTTGTGATATACATGATTTAGAATCAACTGCATGCGAAAGAAACGAGTTAGCATCAAATCCATGCGAATCACATAATTTAGCTTCAAATTCATGCGAAACATATGGTTTAGCTTCAAATTCATGCGAAACAAATGGTTTAGCTTCAAATACTTGCGATATAAGTGATATAGCTTCAGATTCATGCGAAACAAATGGGTTAGCTTCAAATCCAAGCGAAACACATGATGTAGCTTCAAATCAATGCGATGTACAAGGTTTAGCTTCAAATCCATGGGAAACAAATGATGTAGCTTCAAATGCATGCGAATCAAACGAGTTAGCTTCAAAACCATGCGAAACACATGATTTAGCTTCAAATTCATACGAAAAACATGGTTTAGCTTCAGATTCATGCGATACAAATGATGTAGCTTCAAATACTTGTGATATACATGATTTAGATTACACTGCATGCGAAACAAACGAGTTAGCTTCAAATCCATGCGTTTCACATAATTTAGCATCAAATTCATGCGAAGCATTTGATTTAGCTTCAAATTCATGCGATACAAATGATGTAGCTTCAAATACTTGTGATATACATGATTTAGAAGCAACTGCATGCGAAACAAACGAGTTAGCTTCAACTCCATGCGAAACATATGATTTCGCTTCAAATTCTTGCGAGAAACATGGTGTAGCTTCAAATTCATGCGATACAAATGATGTAGCTTCAAATACTTGTGATATAAATGATTTAGATTCTACTGCATGCGAAACAAACGAGTTAGCTTCAAATCCATGCGAAACACACGATTTAGCTTCAAATTCATGCGAAAAACATGGTTTAGCTTCAGATTCATGCGATACAAATGATGTAGCTTCAAATACTTGTGAGATACATGATTTAGATTCATCTGCATGCGAAACAAACGAGTTAGCTTCAAATCCATGCGAAACACATGATTTAGCTTCAAATTCATGCCAAAAACATGGTTTAGCTTCAGATTCATGCGATACAAATGATGTAGCTTCAAATACTTGTGAGATACATGAGTTAGATTCATCTGCATGCGAAACAAACGAGTTAGCATCAAATCCATTCGAATCACATAATTTAGCTTCAAATTCATGCGAAGCACATAATTTACCTTCAAATTCATGCGATACAAATGATCTAGCTTCAAATACTTGTGATTTACATGATTTAGATTCAACTGCATGCGAAACAAACGAGTTAGTTTCAAATCCACGCGTATCACATAATTTAGCATCAAATTCATGCGAAGCATTTGATTTTGCTTCAAATTCATGCGATACAAATGATGTAGCTTCAAATACTTGCGATATACATGATTTAGAATCAACTGCATGCGAAACAAACGAGTTAGCTTCAAATCCATGCGAAACATATGATTTCGCTTCAAATTCTTGCGAGAAACATGGTTTAGCTTCAGATTCATGCGAAAAAAATGGTTTAGCTTCAAATACTTGTGATATACATGATTTAGAATCAACTGCATGCGAAACAAACGAGTTAGCATCAAATCCATTCGAATCGCATAATTTAGCTTCAAATTCATGCGAAGCACATAATTTAGCTTCAAATTCATGCGATACAAATGATCTAGCTTCAAATACTTGTGATATACATGATTTAGATTCAACTGCATGCGAAACAAACGAGTTAGCTTCAAATCCATGCGAAACATATGATTTCGCTTCAAATTCTTGCGAGAAACATGGTTTAGCTTCAGATTCATGCGAAAAAAATGGTTTAGCTTCAAATACTTGTGATATACATGATTTAGAATCAACTGCATGCGAAACAATCGAGTTAACTTCAAATCCATGCGAATCACATGATTTAGATTCAAATTCATGCGAAACACATGGTTTAGCTTCAAA